>NW_006921595.1:16694644-16712404 GCF_000298275.1 Orycteropus afer afer | reverse complement strand
AAAATATTGACATTCAAGACACAAAGAGTTAGAAGCAACACTCAAATCAAAAAAATGGGCCAGTCAGGTCAATGGGCCTCAAAGATACCAATCCCACTACCACCCGTTTGATCTTGACTCATAGTGACCCCATTAGGTTTCAAAGGCTGTAAATCTTTATGGAAATAGATTGCCTCATCTTTCTCCCATAGAGCATCTGCTGGGTTTGAACTACTGACATTCTGGTTGACAACCAAATGCCTTACTTACTGAAAGATAGCAATAAGCTTCTAAAAATCCAAACCACTGCTGTTAAGTCAAATTCTGATTGATAGTAACCATATAGGACAGAGTGCAACTGCCCCACAGAGTTTCAAAGAATGTAAATCTTTACGAAAGTAGCCTGCCACATCTTTCTCCTGTGGAGCAGCTAATGGGTTTGAATTGCTGACCTTTCAATTAGCAGCCAAGTGCTTAACCACTGTACCACCAGCAGTCCTTCCAATAAGCTAAGCAGAGTGAAATCTAAGACCCACGTGAGAATGTGCACTTATGACCAAATGCAAAGGAATGTATGGCTGTCAAGATTCACTATTGGCTGCCATCCTTGGTATCAACTCTCATCACAATATGGCAGAGAGCTGCTAGAGAGAAGTGAAGGACAATGGTAATGGTAGTGCTTTTGGACCGACTATGATCTCTGAAAATTGCATCTGGCCTGAGGAGATATAGTCATTATTTCTTGGGCTGTGAATTAATATTTCTAACTTGCCAGGCAATAATCTTCCTTACCCGAAATAGCCAGATTTTCTCATTCCATATTGTAAGCAAAGCCAGACATTTATCTGAAGATCATAATTCTCATAAGTGATCATAATACCGTGCTAAAAAGAATTGACATTTAGAAAAATCATTACACCAACTCAATAGGCACATTTTATGACCCCCAAATCAGGTTGTATAGTCTGAATTATTCAGTGAATAAATATGTACTGGTATGAACAAAAATAAAAAAGACTTAAATTGCACTGTTGTTGTTGTTGTTAAGTGCCGTCGAGTTGTTTCCGACTCATAGCGACCCCATGCACAGCAGAACGAAACACTGCCCGATCCCGCGCCAGCCCCACAATCCCTGCTATACTCGAGCCCATCATCGCAGCCACTGTATCAATCCATCTCGTTGAAGGCCTCCCCCTCTTTCGTCGACCCTCCACCCTACCAAGCATGACATCCTTCTCCAGGGAATGGTCCCTTCTTACAACATGACCAAAATAGGTGAGACGAAGTCTGGCCATTCTTGCTTCCAAGGAGCATTCTGGCTGCACTTCCTCCAGGACAGATCTGTTAGTTCTTTTAGCAGTCCATGGTACTTTCAGCATTCTTCACCAGCACCACAACTCAAAAGCATCAACTCTTCTTCGGTCTTCCCTATTCATTGTCCAACTCTCACATGCATACCAGGCGATTGGAAATATCATGGCTTGTGTCATGCGCACCTTAGTCCTCAAGGAGACAGCCTTGCTCCTCAGCACTTGAAACAGTTCCTTCGCAGTTGACTTCCCCAATGCTACACGTTGTCTAATGTCCTGACTGCTGCTTCCGTTGGCATCGATTGTAGAACCAAGCAACGTGAATTCCTTGACAACCTCAATCTTCTCTCCATTTATTGTGATGCTGCTCATTGGTCCAGTTGTGAGGATTTTTGTTTTCTTTATGTTGAGATGTTGCACTAAGTAAAACATATAGTTCAATTTCTAATTAAAATTAGCATAGTCGTAGGAATTTTATTTTTGAATTAACTATTTTAAGTCATCTCATTTAACATTACAGCAATCCTATATGATGGACAGCTGATATTTTGCCCATTTTATCACTGAGAAAATTTACTGACAATTACTTGTCTTATAGCTACTGGTAGCATAGTGCCTAAGGCACTTGACTGCTAACCAGAAGCCTGGCAGTTCAAACCCACAGGCCACTCTCGGGAAGGAAGATTGGGCAGTAGTGATACTGCCGCGGAAACCCAAGGAGAGGTCGCTATGAGTCGGTCCGACTCCATGGCAAATAACAACAACAACATAGCTACAAAGTAACTTGAGAAGCAGAATTTGATTTCAGGTTTGCCTACAAAGACTTTCCACTTAACTGCTTTAACTTATGGTCATTATACTATGCTCCTCCATGCAAACCAGATTTTTCTTAACCTTTTTTAACCAACAACCTTCATTTGAAAAGCAAAGATTTCAGGACCTACTTGATTATAAATTCAATATTATGATCAAAAGCAAATTAAACCAATGGGGAACATACTGCCTTGTTTTCACACCATCAGCTGCCCAATCCACATACTCCCAAAATTATCCTACATACCCTTTTATCCCCCACAACATCAACCTTATCTCACTGCATTTAGAAGCACAGTCCTAAACTGTACTTTTCATTAAGCTTTTATAAGGTCAGCATATAAAAATACATGTATAATTGCCTATTCTTAGATTTATTCCAGTGAAATTTGTTTTAAGAAACCTGTACCTTTAAGGATTTTTCAGATAATTTCATCAAGTTCCTTAGTGGTTCTTATCACATTTTAAGCACAATAGGATTTGAATGCCATTTGTTGCAATGTAAATTAATCCTCAAACTTGAAAAATGTTCTAAAATTCTACAGAACCTCAAGGGTAATTTTGATCAATAGCTGTATTTATTAAGCTGTCAAAGGGTAACTGTGGTTTGTTGCTAGAATCTGGTAATCCTATCTGCTTATGCCAAAGCAGGAGTGCAGTCTGAAGCAGTTCTTAATGCTCTAACGAAAGTTACTGTATTTAATGGTTGTTGGAAGGGAATAAAGAAGTATATTTTAGTAATGAATCATACTTATAAAGTTTTTAAAGTGGAAATATTTTTCTTGAAAAATTTGAAACATACCTGTAAAACTTTCAAAGTCTCAGTTTCAAACAATTCCATTTCCATGATCCTGGGCAATAGTATACTAAGTTATTATCAGCATTAACATTTACTGAACATTACAGCCAGGTACTGTGCTAAATGCTTTACAATTATTATTCCATTGGAAACTCATAGCAACCTATGTGGTACTACTATTCTCCTCTTTTGGTAGTTGAAAGAGCCAAGGCTCAGAGAACTTATATAATTGACCCTAAGTTATACTGTTAGAAAGTGGCCAAGCCTGATTCAAACTCAGATCAATCTGACTCCAGAGCTTAAAGTCTTAATAGGCTATGTTTTTCACATAAAAATCCAAGAGTTTAAAAAGATGATCTGTAGGATTAATTGCTGCTCTCGTGGTTTGTATTTTTCAAGATTTTGCTTCACTACATTGCTCTAAATGACCCAATAATTTTACATATCCAATCAAACCAATCCTTTTCTTTTGGGTGTTGAGGAGAAGAACATACCTTCAAAAACATTAATAAATTTTAGATGAAGAAATTAACATTTAAAGATGTAAGTTTAATTTCCTCAAGATTGTGGAACTAATTAATTATTTATAGGAGTTCCAACTGATTTATTGTGAGACTTGGCCTCTTACTTTTATTATTTAAGCAATTATCTTGAAAAACTGTAAATTATACCAAATATAAACCATTGAAACTTGACCTATCTCTGTATTCAGGTAATATAAATATTCAGGAACGCTGGGTCTTCTCAGAACTGACATAAGCAATGAAAGAAATATTGGTTCTGACATTACTAGAAAACAGCTTCTCAGAATTTTCCTGCAGTAGCTCAGACCTTATCTCTTTATACCTTACCATTTTGGTTATAGAGGATTTGGCTCCAGAAATTCCTTCTTCCAGGAACTTCACAATTAACCCTCCAATTATTCTACTTCTCCAAGAAGATTAAAAAACATAATATATATATTATGTTTTTCTAAACATAAATGTCCTTGACTCTGACTACATTATCCCTTCTTCACCCCAATTTAAGTGGCTTTACCAAGCCCAATTCATCTCCTTTCTAATTTCTGCAGTCATATATAATGTGTAAATACTATCAATGTATGCCTAAAACAAAAGTAATTTTAGGTCTCATCCTGGTATGGTAGTACTTCAAGAATACAAAACATAGTAGTATCTAGATAATCTTTTATTTAAAATGCTAATATAATGCAACTGTTTGAAAACTGTAGAGATCTATGTGCTGATATTTTAATAAAAAGCAATCTAGAAAAATACAACATTATATGGGTAACATAAATAAATAACTGACATGAGTTAATAAATTCTCATAAAAGAGTTGATTATGTTTTGTTATTCTAAATTTTTGTTTTTGTTCAAAATAGAATCAAACTGAGATGATCAGTTTATAGATTATATTGTATATGGATTATTTACAGGAATTTAGACCAAAACATGGGAGCTCTGGTAGCATAGTGCCTAAGACACTTGACTGCTAACCAGAAGGCTGGCAGTTCAAACCCACTAGCCACTCCTCAGAAGGAAGGTTGGGCAAACCTACTTCCATAGTGATACTGCCTCAGAAACCCAAGGAGGGGTCGCTATGAGTTGGGGCATACTCAACGGCACATAACAACAACAACAGACAAAAACACCAACCTCCCCACCCCCAAATCACTTGAACATAGTGAGGTTATAAGACCCAAATAAAAGGAAACCTCAAATTTATTCAGGAAAAAGGAATAGACATGAAGTTTTTACTAATTTCCTGAGGTAACATTAAACATTTTTTTTATTATTGTTTCACACTAACTACTTGATTTTCCTCCCATTAGTGTTGTTGGCTTAAAGTTCACCATATGTGAGCAACCAGGTAATTCATCACCCAATCTTGGACACAGTTGATGTGAAAAGAAGAGCTATTAATAATTCTGCTAAAACCACAGGGGAAAATTGGATTTTTCCTGGGAAAACTAGGACATATGGTCACACTTAAATACTCCTAAAGGGTATATTGTGCCATAGTAACTATTTATCACTTAAGCAAGGGGGAAAAACTTAGTAAAACAGAGTAGAGTATATTTTACTCTCAAATTCACAAATGGGAAAGTTGGCAACAGTGATTATTTGGCAGTATCACCGTCTACAAAATATAAATAGGGAGTCTTCAACTTATAACTGGCTTTCTGTCCAACAAGTCTGACCCCGTCTTAAGCTAATTTTGATGTAAGTTGAATGCTTCATTTTTTGCTTTTTTTTTTATGTTCATTATTAATGCCCTTTATTATCAGAATCTTGAAACCAGGTATCATATTTACTTCTGTGAATATGGGTCCATTCTGTCATCCTTTTCCAAATCAAGCCTATTTCGTCCACCTTGAAAATATACTGTGATGGATGTTCTTCAATTTATGTTATCTTGTCCAGTTTACCCTGAGATTTTTCAGCAACTTCAGCCTTGGAACTTTCTGCTTCTCCAATAGTATGCACATAATGTAAGCCAAATCTGAATTTGAGGCGATGAAGTCAGCTCTTGGTGGCATTAAAGTACTCAATGTAGGCTTCTCTTCTTCTGTTCCTTCAGGTTTTCAAAACACCTGGGTGCTTTTGTTTCAATCATCAGTAAGTAAACTCATAAGATTTCTCTTCTGGATTTGGTCTTCTATCCAAAGCCTCAATAGCTTCTCCATCTCATGGATTGGTCCTTGCTTCTCCTTTGTTAAAATTATTGATTTTGTACCAAACATTCCTTTATCTGCCTCCAAAATCCTATTCTTATTTTTAATGATTGTCAAAATGGACTTCTGAGAGAGTCCTTCCTCACATGCTATTTCAATGCTATCTTTCCATTCCCATAGGCCTTGATAATCTTCATCTTTATATCCATGTCTAGAGACTTCTTCACCTTTTTTGGATGAGAAATTTCAGTGGCATGACTTGTTTTACTAGACATAGTATTGATGTTATAAGCAGTGCAGGTGTTACAATTAGAGAAATTCAAATGGCTTGGCTTCAAATGAACAACTGATACTTCTTCTGGTACAAAATGCTGAATTAGATCACACTGTAGGCCTGGTCTATAATGAGGTCACATCAATGTCATAACAATTAAGTTTGAGTTGTTGTAATAGGCATCAGGCAGGTGAGCAGTTCAGTTGTCATAGGTCATTAGAGTTGAACATTGCCCAACTTTCTAGCTCTTACAACTTCCAACGCTGACTTCATCATAGATCTGGCCATCGCTGAATATATACAGCAATATATGCAGAAACTGTAAATCATGAAGCAGTAAATCATGAAACTGGGCATCTGCAAATGAACAACTGAAAATAATGACATCAGAAAATTACATACTACAGCACTATATGTATCAGAACTACCTATACGTATGTGTGTGTGTGTGTGTGTGTGCATACACAAGGATACCTACAGGTAAAGAATTTGTTGGGGAACAAACAAATTAATTCATCTCTTTTTGTAGAAAATAAAAATTGGAAAATATGTTTCAAAATATGTATGATTATACTTTCTTAAAAGTATTATTTTAGGGATTGTATATGCATTTGTATTAGCATAAGACTTAGCATATAGATTTTGTCTCTCAAAGGTTTATGAGAATTTAGGAAAAGGAGTCATACAATTGAAAAATGTAGTCCTTGATCAGCAGGCTGTTTATTGATGATCCCACAGCACAAATCAAGGTGTCTTTGTTTTATGCACACATGGAAGTAACGTTGCAATTCTCACCTATTTTGAGCCAGTTATAGACATGGAAGAATGCACAAAATTCTTGAATATAGCATAGTCACCATAGGCTTTAGTGGTCTAAGGCCATTATGCTTGACTACTTCTACCTTCTCCCACTAACGTCCTTGGCATTCCTGATCCTCTCTCTGTGGCCTGCTTCCTCTCTTCCTCTCTGTTTCTCTCTGCCAGCAGGACAGTAACTCCTGGAGTTCAGAGACTGTCTGTTGTTCAGCGTTGCCTTTTTAAGCATCCAGCTATGGCTCAGAATGAAATGCGTACTCATTAGACTTTGCCAAATGAACTGAAAGAAAGCAATGTGCCCTTCTTGACCTTCTTTAAGAGAACCATCATCAGGTTTTCTTTAGTATTTTAAGCTAAGGAGAAACTATAAGGATCCCAAGAAATAGGAAAATAGGTTTTATAAGAAAAATCTGAAGGAGGCTTTGTTGTTTTTTTTTTTTAAATCTTGCAAAGAGAAGACCAAAGGGCTATTTAAGTGCCTTAAAATTGATGAAAGATAGTGACTGACCAGTGAACGCCTGCCAAAAACTGAAAAGAAATTGGGCTTAATTTGCAACAAAGAGACCAAATTAGGCAGAACACCCACAAGAAAGAACACTATAGTCACTGTAAGAGTGATTAAATACTTCACCCAGGCAGGGCTGTGGCCCCTCTGTTCTCAGAGGCGATTCCAATGAGAATGTCAGTTTAGATAAGTTAGGCTTGCACTTGTCTAAAGAAATAGTGGAACCAAATGACCCTGTAACATCTCTTCCAGCTGTTTGATTTATAATTTATCCTTAGAGAGTAAATTTGAAACCACAAATGAAACATTGAAAAATTATAAGTAACTTTGAACTGGAAGACACATTTAGATTTTTATTGGACTTTATTGCAAATGTGGCTCGGTTAATAAAAGTATCTAAAAAAAAATCATTTGTAAAAAGATTAGTAGGAAAAAAATATGTAGGGGCACATTTAGCCCCAAATTGCCTGGCCAAGTTGTAATCATGTTGTAAGGTCATTTTTGGTGTGAAAAACAAATGGTTGTAGACAGAATTTGCCAGTATTGGTAGACACAATCTCCAAGAGAAATAATTAAGATTTTAAACAAAAAACCTCAACAGTTATTTCTATAAACATGCTAAAACATCTGGTGCATATACACTTGAATGTGCAAAATAGTTAGGCACACTATTTATGAGTGTGTCTTGGTACTAAAGAACCAACTCTTCAATTCGTGACTCAGTGAAGGTATTTGTTGTTCCTTGTCCTTTTTCATTTTGTCAATATTCTAATTCTCTTGTGGTACCTCTGCCAGTATTTGTCAAGAAAGAAAGAAAAACTACAAAATTCATAATCACTTGTGATGTCTGAATTGTATTGAGGATTTTTAGAACTATTTATGAACAAAACATGTGCATTTTAAAATAAGAATTTTGTAAAGGTAATGACTTTGGCCAAAAAGAAGCATTTGAAATAGTCTTTTTAAAATAAATTTAAAAGGTGAAAAATTAGCAACTGTTAATATTTTTGTTTTGCTTTTCTTATGAGAAACTAACCCTACACATTTGTCAAATATTCACAAAAAAGTGTCTATATTTTAGATTCAAGACAGGGTGCCATTAACTGCTACATTTATTTGCATAGCCATTTCCTCCCCCTAGACTGTGTTCCTTGACAAAAGATTGTATCTCTATATTCAGTTTCTCACACATATTACATATTCAATAAAGATTTATTGAATAATTGAATGAATGATTAATTGCTTTACAGATGAATGGGGACTGTTGTTATGTGCCGTTGAGTGAGACCCAACTCATAGCGACCCCTCCTTGGGTTTTCGTATCACTACGGAAGTAGATTGCCCAACCTTCCTTCCGAGGAGTGGCTGGTGGGTTTGAACCGCCAGTCTTCTGGTTAACAGTCAAATGCCTTAGGCACTATGTTACCAGAGCTCCTATGAAGGGGACTAGAGTCTAAATATTTGCAGCATAATTCTCAGTAACATAATTTCTTGAGAGATAAAATGGTGTATGGGACAATATGGGGACTGGAATAAAACAAGAGGGAGCCATTAAGCCACATTGCAGATCATCATAGAAATAAAACCTTTCAAAGAACTTTGCCCTTCCATCACTAAGCAAGGTCACAAAAAGCATAGGCCAACTGATGCCATCAAGATCCTAGAATACCAGGATCCTTGGATGAGATAGGAGATGACAGGTGATAAAAGCTGAATAGATAGAGTTCACATATTTCATATTTTAAAGGACTCTTTATATCAAGCTGAGGAATAAAGAAGAAAAACTTAAGCTACAATAAATATTTTTGTTCAACGAAATGACATCAAGATTGGTTTTTTAGGTGATGTAGAGATACTGCTTTGGAAACCCAAAGAGGGATCGCTATGGGTAGGAAGTGACTCGCTGGCAGTGAGTTGCAGTGAGTATGCTTGGTAAAGTAAAAGGTCGGTGAAAACAAGGGAAATTCTCAATGACTTGGATTGCCACAATAGTCACAACAATGTACTCAAACATACCAACAATCATGAAGTTGACATGAGACCAGGGGTTGATATTTTTCTGTGATACATAAAGTGTCTATGAGTCAGTCAATCTGATAGCACCTAACAATAATATCTTTGCCTAGAGGACAGGCTATGATGAGGGAATAAAAAGAGAGAGAGAAAGAGCTCTGAAGGATAATTAAGAGTTCATTAGGTGAAGAGCTAGACAAGGACTTATCAGACAGAAAGGACAATACCTATAATAACAGTGAAGTGGGAGGAAGCACAATACATTAAAAAAGAAAAAAAGAAAGAAAAATCTGAATGTGATTGAATCTCAGAAAAATAGGAGAAGAGTGGCCAAGGAAGAATCTGATGAGGTAGAAAAGGGTCCTGAATGTCAGATAAAAGATTTTGATCTTTAAGATGGTTCTTCTCCAGGAAACGCTGGATGGCATAAATAGTTAAGCATTCAGTTACTTTCTGAAAGGTTGGCAGTTCAAACCCATGCAGAGATTCCTAGGAAGAAAGGCATGGCTATCTGCTTCTGAAAAGTGACAGCCTGGAGAACCCTATGAAGCAGTTCTACTCTGTATACATGAAGTCACCATGACTCTTACTCAAAGGCAACTGTTATTTTGTTTTGATAGTTCCTCACCCTTATTCTGGCCCTTTCAGGCTTCAGGCTGATCCCAGCTGACTGAATTACTCAAGAAAGATTTTTCCTCTATTTTCCAGGTAGGTTGGGCAAAAAGGAGGCACTGACAGGAAATCTGAGACTGGGGGAGCGGTGAAGATCAAAGTATTCCTTCCCCACTTCCTCCCTGTTTTAGGGTAATATCTCTTGTGATTTGTCTCTCCATAACTTCAGCTCTTGGTGGCCCCTTTTCCTTAGACTCCAGTAAGAAAAAATTCTTCCCTTTGTTCGTTTATTCTGAAGGATAGTAAACAAATTCTGCTTTTGTCTGTCTCTGTGTTCCTCAATATCTCTGATTGGTATCCTTACCTGTGACCATACCACTGAAGGACTTCTTCATTAAAATCTCTGTATTTGAACTTTTTGAGCTGAAGTATGTCCCCTGCCTCGATTGTGACTGGTATTCCAGGGTGCAACTGAAATCCACTTGAACTTTTCAAAGTTCACTCTAGATGCTATGAGTAAAATGAATTGGACTGAAGTGAGCAAGAGTGATGCAGCTAGTGCTGAGGTCCAAGGGAGTGATGCTAGCAGCTTTAGCTAGAGTGGAGATGGAAAGACATGGGCAGAGTTGAAAGCTATTTGCAAATAAAAAAATGAAGATTTGGTGATTGATGGGATTTAGGGGTAGGAAAAGGGAGTGTTTGGTGATAACTCTGCTCAGTAACTAAAAGAAATAAAAATGCTGGTTGAAAGAAATCAGGCAATACTACACTGGCAAGCACATGTGCCAAAAATTGCTTGTGCTTGTGATAAGGATGACTGGAAAAATCCTGAAACCTTACTTCCTGTCTACATCTGTAATCCCTCCAAATCTTGAATTGTGCAAAAATTTTAAAAATCAGGCAAAAAAGTAAAAACCAGAAATAACATTTTAGCAGCAGCTTATCTTTACAGACTGCCTCTATGCAAAACACTATGGCAGGTACTAGAAAGAGTCAACACAGAAGAGTGGTTTGGAGGCTGGGATCTGAAAGCAGACTAACCATTTGCTATCAAGTCAATTCCAATGTATGGTCCCTGCATGTCTGAGTATCAAAGAGCATAGGGTTTTCAATGGCTGATTTTTTTGGAAGAAAATTGATAGGCCTTACTTTCAATGCACTTCTCGGTGGACTTGAACCTCCAACTATCTAGATAGTAGCCTAGTGCATTATCCACTTGTACCACCCAGAGACTCAGGAAAGAGACTACTCATTTTCCTGAAGTTGATTCCGACTCATGGTGGCCCAGTTAGTAGAACTGTAGAGTAAAACTGCCCCACAGGATTTATCTTGTCTGTAATCTTTCTTCCACCTTCCCCTAGGTGGGTTTGAACAACCAACCTTCAAGTTAGTGGTTGAATGTAAACTGTGTCACCCAGGAACTCCATGGAAGAGGGAGAAGTAGATAAACAAAATTTTCTTCTTCCTTTTCTAGCAACCTATCTCTTTAGAATTCATTTATCTGTAAATTCATAGTTCAAATGCTAAGTGATCTGGAGGAATTTTTAGGTAATAAGACAATAAGATGAGAGAAATTTTGTATTTTGAGGGTTATAAAGTATTCTGAAGGTTGGGCAGTCTACTTCCATAGTGATACTGCCTCAGAAACCGAAGGAGGGGTCGCTATGAGTCGGTCCGACTCTACGGCACATAACAACAACAACAACACAAAGTATTCTGAAATGACTTTCTAATGGCGAAAATTAGCTAACTTGTTGAGCTCTTTTTGTATCAGGCACTATGTTAATGACTTTACAAGATACGACTATTAATTATCTCATTATGCTTCCAATGACCCTATTTCCTTTTCCAGGACAGAAATCCTACAGATATCAAGGTATCTGAAATATGCTTGGTTTCATCCCACCTAAAGAAAGAGAGGTTTCTGCCACACTTGTAGGTGCACAAAACATGTAAAGCTTTCCTTTATTCTGATGTGCCTTTTAAAACTTTAGAGTTAGAAAGAGTCGTGTGGATTACTTAATCCAAAGTCCTTCCCTCCTGTGCACTTCTCAGAGAAACTGAGTCCAAGTATAGTGAGTAACTAAATTGCTCAACATTAAATAGCTGGTAACCGTCCAAACTAGGACTTGAATTGAGCATCCCACTCTTCTCTAACACTCAGCAATATGCTTAATAACAACATAGTATAACAGTACTATATTATCTTTCTCTAAATTCCTAGAATCATGTTTTAAAACTTTAATTAAGTCCATATTTTAGTCAATTATGTTTTAATTATTTTTGCTTTCACCAACGTTGTTTTTCTACATTATCTAGATGATTATGATATTTGAACATTGACTATAAAATAGCTAAGGAATATATCACATTATAAGCTATGGACTTATATTATTTGCTATGTCAATAGCAGACAATATTCCACTTGGAAAACAAAAATATACTAAAATTGAATTAAGCAAACTTCAAAAAATACCAATATATTTTCATCATACCAAGTCTAGTCCTATCATTATAAAAACAAGGAAACTGGGACCAACAGAGAACATTTGCACACCTAAATAGAGACAAATAAAATAAGGTATGATGGACAATGTTTTCAAAGATGGCCACAACAGTATCTCCCATGCCTCTTTTAAATGTGACTTTGCAACTATGCCTGCAAGAGATGATAGCTATTTATCCATTCCTTCAATCTGGGCCCACCGTAAGACCTGCTTTGACCAATAAAGTGCTGTGGAAGTCAGACTATATTACTTGCAAGGCAGGGGATTAAGTGATCTGAGGTATCTACCATCTTTCACCCAGCTGAAAGCCAACAATCTTGTGAAGGAAGATATCCTAGATATCCCAGAGATCCAGCCAACAACATAGGAAACAGAAGAATGCCCATCAACATACAGATATATGAGACATAATCTTGAGTCACAATTGCCAAAAAGTTGGAAGCAACCAAGATATTCTCTAATAAGTGACTGAAAAGACAAATTGTGATACAACCATACAAGATTAAAAAGAAGTAAGCTATCAAGTCATGTTAAGGCATGGAGGAAACTTAAATGTGTACTGCTGAGTGAAAAAAGTCAGATCAAAAAAGCTATATTCTGTATTATTCTAACTATATGCCATTCTGGAGAAGACAAAAATACAGTACTAAGAAAAGATCAGTAGCTGCCAGGAATTCAAGGAGAGAGAGGATGGGTAAATGAGTGAAGCTCAGGGCATTTTAAGGACAGTGAAATCATTCTACAATGGTGAC
Source organism: Orycteropus afer afer (assembly GCF_000298275.1). Classification (NCBI taxonomy): domain Eukaryota; kingdom Metazoa; phylum Chordata; class Mammalia; order Tubulidentata; family Orycteropodidae; genus Orycteropus; species Orycteropus afer. The sequence goes on along the minus strand of NW_006921595.1, from coordinate 16,699,347 downwards.
CTCTTGGCATTATGCATACGTCAAAACTCATAGGAGTGTACAACACAAAGAGTGAACCATACTGACTGTCGTCGAGTCAGATGTAACTCATAGTGACCCCTCCTTGGGTTTCTGAGGCAGCATCGCTAGGGAAGTAGATTGACCAACCTTCCTTCCGAGGAGTGGCTGGTGGGTTTGAACAGCCAGCCTTCTGGTTAGCAGTCAAATGCCTTAGGCACTATGCCACCAGAGCTCCCAAATAGTCTTTAGTTAATAATAATGTATAAGTATTGGTTCATCAATTGTAACAAATGTAAGATGTTCATAAAAGGAGATCAATGTGCAGGGAGGAGAGGGCTTTGTGGGAAGTCTGTACTTTCTGCACAATTTTTCTGTAAAACTAAAATTGCTCTAAAATATATAATCTGTTGGTTTTTAAATTTTGAATGTGATCCTTGAACACATTAATACAAATATATATTATGCTCCTTTAAGTCTAACATAATGAGTCAATTTTTTCTTTTTCTATGATGAACCAAATTTCTTTTTGTTCTAAACTTTAAGTCTCTTCTAATAGGTGTTTGCCAGGGAAATACTAGAATTTTTGCTTACTGATGTTATTTTACATTCCATAATTTTAACTAGCATAAAATATTTTGCTAATATCAGGTTATTATTTTAATTTTGAATATATTAAAATATTTCCATATTAACAAGAGTGTATGTTTTACTTCCTTTACTTCTTGGTTTGGATAAATTATTATCTGTGCTCATAATGTATTCCCATGTCATAGAGTAAATTGGATAAATGAAGATGAACTATATTATACCCACGTTGATTGGTGCTATTGACTTGATTCCGACTCATACAGACCCTAAGTACAACAGAACAAACTACTGCCAGTTCCTGCACCATCCTCACAATCCTTCTATGTTTGAACCCACCATTGCAGCCATTGTGTCAATCCATCTTATGGAGGGTCTTCCCCTTTTTCTCTGACCCTCCACTTTACCAATCACAATATCCTTCTCCAGTGAATGGTCCCTTCGGACCGCATGACCAAAGTAGGTGAGACAAATTTGCCATTCTCACTTCTAAGGGACAGTCCAGTTACACTCTTTCCAGGACAGATTTGTTCATTCTTCTGGCAGTCCATGGTATTTTTAGTATTCTTTGCCAACACCACAATTCAGAGACATCAGTTCTTCAATCTTCCTTACTCATTGTCCAGCTTTCACAAGCATATGAGGTGATTGAAAATATTGTGGATTAGATTGGCCACACCTTACTCTTCAAAGTGACATCTTTGGTCTTCAGCACTTTAAAAGTCTTTTGCAGCTGATTTTCTTAGTGCAATACGACATCTAATTTCTTTACTGCTGTTTGTGGAGCCAAGTAAAATGAAATATTTGATAACTTCAATCTTTTCTCCATTTATTATGATGTTGCTTATTGGTCCAGTTGTGAGGATTTTCATTTTTTTTATGTTGAAGTGTAATCCATACTGAAGCCTGTAATCTTTGATCTTCATCAGTAAGTATTTCAAGCCATCTTCAGTTTCAACAAGCCAGGCTGTGTCATCTGCATATCACAGGTTGTTAATGAATCTTCCTCCAACCCAGATGCCATGTTCTTCTTCATATAGTCCAGCTTCTCAGATTAGTTGTTCAGCATACAGATTGAATAAGTGTGGTGAAAGGATACAACCCTGACATACAACCTTCCTGATTTTGAACCATGCAGTATCCTCTTGTTCTGCTCAAATGACAGCCTCTGATCTATGTACAGGTTCCACATGAGCACAATTAAGTGTTCTGCAATTTTCGTTCTTCCTAATTTTATCCATAGTTTGGTATGATCAAACAGTGTAAGGCTTTTTCACAGTCAATAAAACAAAGGGAAACATCTTCCTGATATTATTTGCTTTCAGCTAAGATCCACCCAACATCTGCAATGACATCCCTCATTCCATATCCTTTTCTGAATCCACCTTGCATTTCTGAAAGTTTCCCATAAATATACTGCTATAACCATTTTTTAATTATCTTTTGCAAAATTTCACTTGTGTGTGGTATTAATAACATTGTTTAATAATTTACACATTCTATTGGATCACCTTTCTTTGGAATGGGTACCAATATGGATCTCTTCCAGTCATTTGGCCAGGTAGCTGTCTTCCAAATTTCTTAGCATAGATGGGTAAGTACCTCCAGCTCTGCATCAGATTGTTGAAACATCTCAATGGGTATTCCCTCAATTCCCAGAGCCTTGCTTTTTGCAATTTCCTTCAGTGTAGCTTGGACTTCTTCCTTCAATACCATCAGTTTTTGATCATATGCTACCTCCTGAAATGATCAAACATCAACATATTATTTTTGGTACAATGACTGTGTATTCCCGCTATCTTCTTTTGATGCTTCCTGGATTATTCAATATTTTGCCCATAGAACTCTTTCAGTATTGCAACTCAAGGCTTGAATTTTTTCTTCAGTTCTTTCTGCTTGAGAAATGCCAAGCATGTTCTTCCCTTTTGGTTTTCTAACTTCAGGTCTTCACACATTTTATTATAATATTTTACTTTGTCTTCTCAAGCTGCACTTTGAAATCTCTCATTTGGCTCTTTTATTTCAAGGAAGATTAGGCAATCTACTTCTGTAATGATACTACCTCAGAAACCCAAGGAGGGGTCACTATGAGTCAGATATGACTGCATGGCAGTGGGTTTGGTTTGGTTTTGGTTTCCCTTCATTTTAATTACTCTCCATTCAAGAGCAAGTTTCAGAGTCTCTTCAGACAGATATTTTGATCTTTTCTTCCTGTTCTGTCTTTTTAATGACCTTTTGCTTTCTTCATGTAAGATGTTCCTGATGTCATCTCACAAATTGTCTGGTCATTGGTGCTTGATGAGTCAAATCCATCTCCAGATGGTTTCTAAATTCAGGTTCAACTTGAACTTGCATATGAGCAATTGATGGTCTGTTCCACAGTTAGCTCTGGACCTTGTTTTGACTGATGATACTGAGTTTCTCCATTACCTTTTCCCAGATACAGTCAATCTGATTTCTCTGTATTCTATCTGGTGCCATCCAAGTGTGCAGTTGCTGTTTATGTTGTTAAAAAAAAAAGGTGTTTGCAATGAATAAGTTGTTAGTCTTGCAAAATTTTATCATATGATGTCTGGTCTCATTTCTATTACCAAGGCCATATTTTCCAATCACTGATGCTTCTTCTTTGCTTTCTACTTTTGCATTCCAGTCACTGGTAATAATCAATACATCTTGAAATCATGTTTAGTCAATTTCAGACTGCAGAACTTGTTAAAAATCTTCAATTTCTTCAGATTTTGCTTTGGAGTTTTGTGCATAAATTTGATAACAATGCTATTAACTGGTCTTCCTTGTAGGTGTATGGATATTATCTTATCACTGACAGCATTGTACTTCACAATATATCTTGAAATGTTCTTATTGATAATGAATGCAATGCCATTCCTCTTCAATCTCTCATTCCTGGCATAGTAGACCATATGATTTTCTGATTCAAAATGGCCAATACTAGTCTATTTCAATTCACTAATATTATACCCATAAACTGAAAAAAAAAAAAAAAAAAAAAAAAACCTCACTGCCATCAAGTTGATTCTGACTCATAGTGACCACCTTTGGGTTTCAGAGGTGGTAAATCTTTATGGAAGTAGATTGACCAGTCTTCCTTCCAAGGAGTGGCTGGCGCATTTGAACCACCATCCTTCTGGTTAGCAGTCAAATGCCTTAGGCACTATGCCACCAGAGCTCCTTAATATTATATCTGTAAGTACACACAAAAGTCTGCCTTGGCTTATTTAGAACACATATTCTAGAATAGGATACATTGGAGAAATTTTCTTTCCACATAAAAAAAATTTTGAAAGCATAAATAATTTCTCTAAAAATATGAAAAATATTTTTCTGGGGAAAGTATAAAATATTTCTAAATGCTGAACCTTAGTAAAGATTAAAAATGGCTAATTATCTCACATTCTAAACTGTGAATAATAATTTCTTGAGGTCTATGAATTTTTTGCAAATGATCATCCAGAAAACAAAACAAAAAAAAAATCAAATTTTTTCAAAAGATTAGCTGAGAAAGAAAGGAAGCTGTGTGGTTCAGTGAGAAGTCAGATGTTGTTAATGAGTGTGGACCGCAGCTGTATCACATGAATCATTATAAGGAGCTGAAAGTCTCCCTGTTCAGCATACAAAACTATTAGTCTAATTCAGCCTCAGTTAAATCGTAGACAGTTGGCAATGAACCAGCTTGAGATAGTTTGAGTGATAAATTGGATTTTTCTTTTATAAAACATAGGCAGCTAAGGCTCATTCCCAGGAGGACAGACTAATCATATGAAATATAAGGACAACAGATATATAAGATTGGTAATGTCTAGAATAAAATTGTGGAGACATTTTCTACTGCCTTCAAAAAAGAAGCCCTAAAATTCACATGACAAAGTAAAAATAGTTAATTTTTAGTATTAATTAAAATTGTTAATAAAAGTAGTTACATATGACAGTGCCATGGACAAGACAATATAGATTTTACACAACTTCACCCCAAATACTACCCTACATATAATTATAATTATGGTTACTTCTCCATGGTAGGACATAAGTTATTTTTAATAAAACTTTTACCTACTTCCACTTTTCCACAATGAATATCTATTTCTTTTGTAAAAGGAAAT
>NW_006921595.1:16690145-16694466 GCF_000298275.1 Orycteropus afer afer | reverse complement strand
ACTAATTGAACTATGATCAAATTATTCCAATGTAGATTTAACACATTTGCCTTAAAAAGAAAATATTACAGTGTATAGAGTAAGGAGCTCTGGTGCATAGTGCCTAAGGCATTTGACTACTAACCAGAAGCCTGGCCGTTTAAGCCCACCAGCCACTCCTCGGAAGGAAGATGGGACAATCTACTTCTGTAATGATACCGCCTTGGGGTACCCCAAGGAGGGGTTGCTATGAGTTGGATCCGACTCGACTGCAGTGAGTTTTGTTTTGTTTTGTTTTCTATCTGATCATCAACTATCAAGTAGGTGAGGAGGTGGTGTGAGAATTAACTTTTCCACTTTACGAAGAAGACTATAAAAGCCTGTGGTAGTTATGTTTTTGTGTCAACTTGCCTAGGCCTGGTTGAGTGGCTGGGCAGCTGGATGTAGTATTTCCCATGATGAGACTGGTAATCAACTCCATGATAGAATCTACTGTGAGCAGCTGAGTAGCTGCCTTTAGGTATGTGATCTGCTTCCCACATATAAGCAGCAGCTTTGGGAATGGTCTCTAGCTTATTGCACACTTGGACTCTGTATGTAGCCGTGTCATTGTTCAGCAGCCTGCCATGCTCTGCTGACCTTGGGATTTACAATGAACTTGAGTTAATGGCCTGCTGTGCAGTTTGGTAACATCGGGACTGTGCCTTTTTACTTGTCAGCCTTGGGCTTGGCAGCCTCAGCAACCAGTAGCTGTCTGAGTAAAGAAAAGTCTCTAGCTTCAGTGGGCCAGGAGCTGGAAGCAGAGCTGAAGTCCAAGGCTGAGGGGCTTTCACCCAGCCCCTAGTGCCTGGCACTTTGAACTTGAATTTAAACCCTCCAAATTGTAAGAATAAGCTCCTGTTTGTTTAAGCCATCCAATTTGTGGTATATTCTTGTCAGAGCAGTACTAGGTAACCAAAACAAAGCCTCAAAAGAATAGTACTATGTCCAAGGACACAATAGTAAGTAAATGGCAGAGATAGATTTTCAAATTTTCTACTCTATGTCTTTTTATGCTTAGTGATAACTTGAGGAAATAGTTTCTCTCCTCTTTTATCGTGGGAATTTAATTTGGTTCAGTCCATTTGCAAAACAAATATTTACAGAGCAATATTTACAGAGTCACAAAAACATTCATATGCTTTGTCCTTGAATTCTCCAAATGAGACACAAAAACAGGAGTATTTTATACATGAAAATTATCATAGCATAATTGTTTTAATAGAAAAGAAGAAATGCTGAAAGTAAATGGCATATGTTGGTGTTAGGTGCCATCAAGTAAGTTTTTGACTCATAGTGACCTCATGCAATAGAGTAGAACTGCCCCATAGGTTTTCAAGGCTGTAATCTTAACGAGCACCTCTAGATATTTTCCAATTGCCAACCTTTCACTTAGCAGCTGAGCACTTAACCATTGTACCACCAGGGCTCCTCAGACAACATAAAACCAAAAACCAAACTCACTGCCATGTAGTTAATTCTGACTCATAGTGACCCCTATTAGATTTCCAAGGCAGTAAATCTTTATGGAAGTAGATTGCCCCATCATCCATGGAGGGGCTGGTGGGTTTGAACCACCAGTCTTCTGATTAGCAGTCAAATGCCTAGGCACTGTGCCAGCAGAGTTCCTTTAGATGACATATGCACATTAAAAATATATGTGTGAAACCTCAAAAATGACCTGGATTACTGGTCGGATAAAGACTGGTGGAATCCCTGAGATGATGGCCCCAGGTTATCCTTCCAGCCTGGAACTGGACTCACTTCTGTGGATTAAGTCTCAGCCAAACTGTGGAAAGACCTGCAGGCAGAGCACCTACCCCAGGGAGATGCATCCACCTACCCTAGGGAGATGTACCCCTTAGATCAATCAACAGTGAGACATCAGAAAGGCAGCATTCGCATAGAGGAAAAGCTAGACAGACAGGAATGCATAGATAAGAAGGACATAGGCAAGGGAGTGGTCTTAGGGTGGAGATAGAGAAGAGCTTTTTATTGTTGGGATTGTGATCAGGGCTATGAAATCAAATGTGCATGAACTGTTGAGAGCAAAATGAATCTACTTTGTAAATATGCACAGAAATCACAATAGTTTATATATATGTGTGTGTGTGTGTGTGTGTTTGTGTGTACTCATCAACATAAGATTAAATAGCATGATCATAAATTATGTACACACATACAAATGATTACAACTTTAAATGTTAAAAAAAAATAATACAGAAGGGCATAATTAAGAATCTTAACAATGGTTATGCTTGGATGGTGGTAGCACTGTGATTAATTTTTATTTGTTACTTTTGTTTATATTTTCTAAAAATAAACATGTACCCTTGAATTAAGAAAAATAATAAAAAATAAATATGAGGTTGATGGAATTAGTAGTCTAAGTTTCAATTTACCCATTAATCCAATTTCTTTTGGATGATATGACTATTTGATGCTTAAGCCTTCTGTATCAGATTTAGAATATCTTGTTATATTGATGTACTTTACTGATCAATAATTAAAAAGAAAGATAAAATTAACCAAAAATTTACACAAGGTACAATGGGTTAGTAGAGAGAGCAAGTGACTAATACTGTTTTTTATTTCAAGTACTACATTGAATAATACACCTATAATTATAATAATTATAATAATACACTTACTGACTATCTTGTTATCTGACATTGCACATTTGGGAAAATAGAAAAAAAACAAAACCTATTGTCTGACTCTTTTGAGCATTAATGAGAAGTTAGAGGGAGAAGAAGAGGGGAAGGTTTGTGAGATGGAGCGAGGCTGTGTGGGCTGTGGTGGTTCATGTTACCTGGGCCAAGCAGAGGAACGCAGAACAGGCAGGTGGCATGCAGGAGGTGCGGGCAGCTGGGCCATAAGGAGGCAACAAGAATGGGAGCCTCAGAAATAGGGGAGGGGAGGGGATTTCAGAAGTCTCTTCTTCCTGAGAGGCCTGCCTCTCTGCCACCTCTGAAGCCCTCGCAAGTCCAAGTGGCCAGGCCTCACCTGCTCACAGGCCCAAACCACTAATGACCTAGACTCATCTCTGAGGCCAGCCAAGCCAGAAGGAGGAGGGGCAAGGTTCGAGGCTCTGTGAGGAGGCTTGGAGTGAAGATGTGCCTCTGCTTCTCTGGAGGCAGCAGTCAATCACCGACCACAACAACGATCCCCAATATCCTTGGACTCAGTGGCTGTGGAGAAGGCTTGGTGGAGAAGGCAGCCTACCATAGCATGGGCATCACAAGATTTATCATGGGCTGCCAGTGGGCAGTAAACATCTGGAGGAGGACACTAGCACCCAAGATAAAGAGCAGCCTGATTCTCTGGTAATGATGATTTTCACATAAGGACCTGGTCTTTGGGACCTAACCACGTTTATAAGTGAGGAGTAGGTGTACTGAATTTTTTTTATTCTAATGCAGTAATTTTTATTAACTGATAAAAGGTAACTCTGAAGAAAGAGGGTTTTTCGTTTTTTTTAAAAAAAAAAAAAAAACTCTTCAAATTATGCTTAAATCCTGTTCCATTTGGGCACTTGGATTTGTTAGCATTGCTTAAAGAAACAGGGCAATTTCTTATATAAAAATTCATTGTACTAAAAACTTCTATTTGATCCATTACAAGATCAAATTAATATATTCTTGTTCTTGCTGTTATGTGGGGTCGAATGGGACTGATTCATAGCAACTCCTCCTTGCGTTTCCGAGGCGTTATCGCTAGAGAAGTAGATTGCCCAACCTTCCTTCCAAGGAGTGGCTGGTGAGTTTGAACTGCCAGCCTTCTGGTTAGCAGTCAAGTACCTTAGGCACTATGTTACCAGAGCTCCTGATATATACATGTCATAAATTTGTGAAGATATTTACAAATTACCTCTTGGTGTCCAGAGTTGAATACTTTTTTCTGTGTTTTTTCCATTCTTAAAGTGTATTTGTAATAAATTGATGATATTAAAATTATGTTTTGTTAGGGAAATCTAGAAAGAGGACTTTAGAATATGATTAACAACTATTTCTGTGGAAAATTGAATCGCATAAGGGATCTGAGACCAAGATAAGATTCTTCTAACAAAATTACCTAAAGAAGTTGTGCAGTTAAATTTCTAGAAGCTTTAAAATTATGATTTATAATGCAATGTTTTGTGTGTGTGTGTGTGTGTGTGTGTGTGTGTGGCTCTGGTAGTGTAGTACCTCAGGCATTTGACTGCTAACCAGAAGGTTGGTGGTTAAAACTCACCAGCTACTCCATGAAAGGAAGACTGGGCAATCTACTTCTGTAAAGTAGAAGTTTCACTTCAGAAACTTGA
>NW_006921595.1:16663429-16689755 GCF_000298275.1 Orycteropus afer afer | reverse complement strand
CATGGTTATGTTTGTGTGTCAGCTTGGCTGGGCCTGGATGAGTGGATGGACAGCTGGTGGTAGTTATTTCCCATGATGAGACTGACAATCATCTCCATGGTAGGATCTACCACAAGCAGCTGAGTAGCTTCCTTTGGGATGTGGTCTGCTTCCTGTATATAAGGAAAAGCTTTGGGAATGGTCTCTAGCCCATGGTATGCTTGGACCCTGCATGTAGCCGTGTCATTGCTCACCAGCCTGCTATGCTCTGCTGACCTTGGGACTTACAATGGACTTAAGTTAATGGCCTGCCATGTGGTTTGGTAACATTGGGACTGTGCCTTTTTACTTGTCAACCTTGGGGCTTCTCAGCTTCAGCAGCCAGCAGCTGTCTGAGTGAAGAAACGCCTCTGGCTCCAGTGGGCCAGGAGCCGGAGGCAGAGCTGGACCCCAAGGTTGAGGGGCTTTTACCCAGCTCCTAGAGCCTGGCACTTTGAACTTGGACTTAAAGCCCCCAAATTGTAAGAATAAACTTTGTCTTTATTTTATGACTTTTTAAAATTTTTATTTCAGTTTAGTTATATTTTAATGTACAATTTACCTTTGTATTAAAAAAGGCATGGTTTATCATTTGGATTCATCAACCTTTTAAAACTTCTCAAGGTATCACATAATTCCTCTGCAGATAAATACCAGCAGGGGCTATCTTCTTTATGGGTCTTCAGAGGATGCTTTAATGTAGTGGTAAGGGAGGGGAAAAGACGAGACGCATGCACAGGGGCTGCTCTGACAAAAGCAGGGGTTGAAGATTTGCTCGTTGTCTCTATATACTTTGTACTTCAACACACACTCTATGAGTCTCATGAAAGGAAAGGCTGTAATGCTTTTTGGTCCATGCCCTTGTGGCACTCAATAATATTATTGAATGAATTATCCATTCCATCACTGTATTTGTTTGAAAATCTAGATTATTTATGTTGGTTCATAGTTATTATTGCCATGCCCATCCCCAGGCTGGCTATATCTGACATGTACATACAAGTGGCACCTGGAAACAAATATAAAATTTATTTTAAAATATTGCTAAATGAAAACAGAAAGAATCTTGTTTTCCAAGTTAATCATTCCTCTGTATTACATAGATATGTATTTATCTATTTAAATTTTACCTTTAACCTGGGATAGCAAATTCACATTGAAATTCTTATTCTTTAATAATAATGTTGTTGTTGTTGTTATGTGCTGTCGAGTCAGACCCAATAATAATAGCATCTAGTTATTTTGAGAGCAAAACAATACTTTATATTTGTGGTCATTCAAAATATAACTTCTTAAAATACTTATTTGAATGTACGGTGGCTTAATTGTATGCAACATTATAAATGCTAACACACATGTACAAACTCACCATTCAGCTTTATTTATTTCCAAAGAATGTTTGGCATTCATTTGTAGTGGAGTTAGGGCCTTTTTGAATTAGGTTAAGAGACAGCCTGAAAACGGAAGAGGAAACCTTCTGTAAAAATGACTTGACTACTGCTTCCAACTGAGTAAACTGAGTCATTCTGTGTCCAACCAAACCAAACTCACTGTCGTCAAGTCAGTGCCAACTCATAGCAACCCCTCCTTGGGGTTCCAAGGCGGTATCTCTACGAAGTAGATTGCCCAACCTTCCTTCTAAGGAGTAATCTCTGTCAAAAAGGGTTATGGACTCAGAGTCGTTTCGCTCTTACCCATTGGCAGCTATTTCTGCTTTTGAATTGTTTATGCCAAAAACAGTCAGTCCAAATTATACAAATTTCAGACATAAATATATATATATATATATATATATATATATATATATAAATCATATGAGGTCAAGTGAGGAGTTAACCTTTTTAAACAGACTGGTAATTCACTTGATTTATAATTTTATATGGAATATCTTCCAACTAGCATTGAGTCTAAAAAGTAGAAGAGGAGACAGGCTATGACTGAGATGTGCAATTAATGTAAGGTTAGTTTTGTTTCATTTCAAAATATGTAGACTGCATTTTTAAAGATTCTTGCCTTTTTCAGATTTATTCACATATTACTGAAAAACAAAAATTAGCTGCCGTCAAAGCTGGAAAATATAGCCAGGATAACTCATCACAATGGGGTAGGTAGATGCTAACACTTTCTGACTGTCAGAGACTAAATTACTTCATTATTCTCAATTAACTCCAAAGAGCCACAAGAAATGAGCCACCTGCCATCACTGCGTAGATGTGACTTTAGAGGGTTCAGAGGCAGTTTACACTTGACCTTTTTTTTTCAATAAGCTTTTCCCAATCCCATCCCACCAAGATCAATCCGGTTATAGGAAATGCTCCACCATCTACCATTGCTAAGAAATGAGTATTTTGATTAATTAAAAGCTTTAATTAGTAAAATAAAACAGTACTGCTATTTTGACTCTTTTTTTTTAATTGTCACAGTTATAAAAAACAAAACAAAAAAACCTCACAGTCATCAAGTCATTTGCAACTCATAATGACCCCTCCTTGGGTTTCAGAGGTGATATCACTACAGAAAGAGATTGCCCGATCTTCTTTCTGCAGAGTGGCTGGTGGTTTGAACTGCCAGCCCTCTGGTTAGCAGTCAAATGCCTTAAGCACTATGCCACCAGAGCTCCCACAGTTATAAAGGCAACCAAAAAAACAAACCAAAACCACTGCCAACAAGTTGGTTCGTACTATTAGTGACCCCCATTGGGTTTCCAAGGCTGTAAATCATTATGGAAGCAGACTGCCTGATCTTTCTTCCATGGATCAGCTGGTGAGTTCAACCCACCAACATTTTGGTTGGTAGCCAAATGCCTTAATCACTACACCACTAGAGCTCCTTTATAAAAGCAAAAGGAAGGTTTAGTATGTTCCTTTTTAACAGGCCCCCAAGAAACAACATCAAAACTTCAACAAGCAAACACATACTCAAATTTTTTATTATACTGGGCATTGTTTGATATGATAATTATATGAATGCTATAAATACTTTTTGAGCCAACTTGGAACAGATTTTTTCCTGGTAAAACTGAAATGTTGCATACAGGAAAAGTCATCTAGAACTAATACCCAAAATAGAGGTAGTTAAGAACAACACTAAATTAAAATATTCTATTTTCTCTAAGTTGCATTGACACAACTTTTAAAAAATACTATATTGAAAACAATAGCAATTAGCTAAAATGTGGCACCCATGTATCTGATGAGGAGAACTGGTGGTGCAGTGGTTAAGCAACTGCTAACTGAAAGGTCAGCGATTCAAGCCCACCAGCCACTGGAGTGGCAGGGAGAGACATATGGCATAGTGTTTCCATAAAGATTACAGCCTTCGAAACCCTATAGGTCAGTTCTACTTGTCCTACACGGCCACTATGAGTCAGAATAAACTAAACAACAAAGGTTTTTCATTATACACACACACACACACACACACACACACAAAACTATAGACCTGGGGTTGAATGTTTACTAAGTACATATATACATATATATATATACATATATATACACACACACACACACACACATATATATATATGATATAAACAACTTCTTTCGCTACTAAACTAAAATTTCTAGAATTAAAATTGTCTTTGATATTTAGAACAAAGCTTACAAAACTAGATGCTAAAATTGAAGCCATAGTGTATGGTAGATATTTTGTTCTATACATGTGTTAGGAATATGAAAAATTATATGGAACACTAAACTAAGAAAAGCCTCAATAATCTTCAGTTATCATTTCAAAACTCTCAGTAATGTTTCAAGACATATGGTGGACAGCAGTATTATTTATAGACTAGATTGGCCTTTTCTGGACAATTCTTGAGGAGCCATGTATCTCTTTACTCGATAGTTTGCCATCATATATACTAACATTGGTTACCTTAAATAACATACTTGTAATAATCAAATATCACTTCTATTTTGTCTCTATAATCAATGTCAGTAACAATAATGATGATAGGTTGTTGCTGTTAGCTGCCATCAAATCAACACTGATGTCATGGCAACCCTATGCACAATGGAACAAAACAATCCCCTGATCATTTGTGGATAGGACTATGGTGATCCATAGGTCTTTAATTGACTAATTTTTCAAAAACTGATCACCAGGCCTTTCTTACACTAATGATACAGGTTACCACTATATCATTACGTATTTTCTTTGCTCCAGGTTCTGTGTCAGCTGCTTTACATGTTTTTTCTCTAATTCTCATGACAACAATACAAAGTTGCTGTGTATTATTATTATTATCATTATTTTATTTTAAAAATGCTAAATCTGAAGATCACAAAATTTTACTTAGTCTAAGTTCATGTACTTAGTAAACATTCAATCCCATGTCTAGAGTTCTTGTAAGTTCATGATCTTTTCTTCATTCCATGATTTTATTTGCTTCTCCTTATTGGTCATCCAGGCAGAACACAAAATCCTAATAGTTACTTGCACCTACACTCTGTTGTTGTTGTTGTTATGTGCCGTCAAGTTGGACCTGACTCATAGCCACCCCTCCTTGGGTTTCCGAGGCAGTATCACTACAGAAGTAGATTGCCCCATCTTCCTTCCAAGGAGTGGCTGGTGGGTTTGAACTGCCAGCTTTCTGGTTAACAGTCAAGTGTTTTAGGCACTATACTACCAGAGTTCCTGAAAAATGGCACCAGAATAAAAAAAAACAAGGATTGTATAGACGTTGAACAAGAGGTAGTTAAGAATAACACTAAACTCTCTTTGTCTTACTTTTGGACTGCTACATTTACCAGCAGAGATCCATGTGTTCCCACAGACTTCCTTTATGGAATTGGGGTTGCTGGTTTATTTTAAAATAGCTTCCCACTCTAAGGACACTTCTTGTCAACCATGGTTTAAAAAACTTTAAAAGGTGAAATAGCAAAAGCATAATTTGCAATGTTTTTCTGTAGAAGTTTTGATACCCACTCAGAGAACAGCAGCTCTCATATTTTAATATGCATAATAAGACTCATTGGAGAAATTTGCTATATTTTTTGCACCCCAGGCCCATCCCCAAAGATTTTAGTTCAAATATGTCTGGAATAGAAATGAGGTTTTCCAAATAATTCTGAGGCAGATGACTTTCAGGTGATACTCTAAGGGAGGGTGGGGGAATGAATTTTATCCTTTCCATGAGAAACAGAGTACAATTTTAATCATAGTTTATTAACGAGCGTGGCAAAAAGATGAATTCCAGGTCCAAATGGGCATATGTCTATTTTTGACGCTTTGGAGTGTTGATCTCGGACCAGCCTCTTAACCTCTCAGTGCTGTGAAGGTTTGATGAAATAAAATATGAAAGCCTTTAACCCAGTGCCAGCTGTTGCAGCTGTTGTTGAGTGCCATTGAGTCGATACGGGCTCATGGTTATCTCATAAGACAGAGAAGAACTACCTAGGGTTACCTAGGTTGTAATCTTTACAGGCGCAGGTCATTTCTACAGCAGAGCAGCTGGTGGATTCAAATAAATGACCTTTGGGTTATCAGCTCCTTAACCCAGTGCCTAGCACTTACTAAGGGAGCTCTGGTAACATAGAGCCTAAGGCACTGGACTGCTAACCGGAGGGCTAGTGGTTCAAATCCACCAGCAATTCCTCTGAAGGAAGAAGGGGCAATCTACTTCCCTAGTGATACTGCGTTGGCAACCCAAGGAGGGGTCGCTATGAGTCGGGTCTGACTCGACGGCACATAACAACAACAACAAGAAGCACTTACTAAAGCCCTCAAAAAAAGTGTTCCCTTTTACTCTCCCCTTTTAAAAGTTCAAGGACTTCTTATTCCAAATGCAGTTTCTTTCTATTCCAAAACGCCCCTGCTAAGAAAAAGCAGCGGCTCATGAAGACTGCCTTCTTAAACTGGCATGCGTTAAACCAAGGCTGTTGATTTCCTTGATGATTAATCTTACACTTGTCACACACTGAATTTTCCACTGGCACCAGTTAGGTTGGTATCTTGAGCTTTCACTGGGCAATGATGCCATTTGTTTGGAGAAAGCGGAATGAGTATAGAAACCCAATAATCAGCAAGACAGTTTATAAGATGCAGTGTTCCAGGCAGTAAGAATTCACCTGAGTTTTGTCATGGGGGCTCATTCATTGCCTGTCTCTTTGCTTTTCAATATGGCTGGCAGGTAGCTTGATTCATTCTGGCCTGACTAGCTTTTACTCTGGCTTCAAATAGAAGTAAAATACCTTCTATTACTGGACATGGTTCAGAAGGCATAAATGCCTTGGAAAAAGCTTAAAGAATAAGTTCTCTGCCTTGTATAATAGCTGTGCTACAGAGGAGGGCAGGAAAGAAATTTAAAACATTGGGTAATATATGATTTAGCCTTTATGTATTATATATAGGTCCTTGATAGAGGTTCTGGTTGGTGAAACGCAAAAGGATATTCTCTGATTTATTAACTTCCTACAGCCCGTGGACTTTTCATCTTACAGGAATCTTTGATTTAAAATGATTTTCTAATAGGAAGCAAATGGTAGTCAATTTTATGAAACAATAGAATGTTATTGTCATTAAAATATTATTGAAGTAATATGAAATAACTTACTTGAAAGGTCTACTGGCATAGCCAGAAAAAGATCTTTAACCTTTCAATAACTTTATGGTTGTGATTTTTGTTTCTAAATTTAGATTTCATCAGTACCAACAGAAAATTATAACAACAGTGGCCTCACTGTAAGTTTGCCATATGTTTTGGATTTATTTTGCTGTCTTTCATTTATAGTCACTTATATAAAAAAATAAATAAATACTGGGGAAAAATGAAGTAAAATTATATTTACAACTACTTTATTTCACAGTTTATTTCTTCTAGCCAACAGCTGGCTCTCAGCAATTTAATTCCTAGTACTTGTTTCATCCAGCCCTAAATCGAAACCCTAGCTCTGCTGCTTCCAAGCTGTGTGACACTGGTGAAGCCACTCAGCTTCTCTGAACTGGCATTTTCTTATGTGCAATATGAGAAACCAATCATTTATTCACAGTTATTGTGCAATAAAATTAAGTATAGAAAGCATCTAGGACTCATGTTAGAACATAATGGGCACTCAAATAAGAATTTTTAATATGCTATAAATATTAAAAAATAAAGATCAAAAAGAACTTCAAAGGAACACAGGCAAAGCATCTTCACAGATTGTCTAGTTTGTTGATGCACAGAATTATGAAAATGTAGTTGTAGTAAGAAACTTAGGAAGTCAAAGTGTTTTTGAAGTTGACATCACTATGCTAATCTTTGGTTTCAATGGCTTTTCTTACTATAACCATTGGGTTTAAAACTCCTCTCCTTATGCATTTAACCATGGAAGAATGCAAATTACCTACCACTTCATTAATTGGAGATTTTCAGATTTGGAATGTAGCATTTGAAGTGCATTTCTGCAAAAATAATTTCTTATAACTAAACAAACTAAAGACATAATTTTCAAAATGTTAATTGTGTATAGGCAAAATTGCCAAAGCAGCAAAACATACAACAGCTTGGAGTTTAATTGTAACTGGAAGGTTATCCTTTGGAAAATGTATGTGGATGGAAATATTTATGAGTTGGCATGGAGAGCTGGCTCAATACATCTGGCTGCTGTGGAATAATTTTAACTGTTACATTGTTTTACAAGCTGGATTTTATCTAGAGCCTTTATGAGAGGGTTGCACAGATCTATACATTCACTCTCTATGCTGAGGTTATTTTAGTTTTCAGTTTCAGATATGCTTGAGAAAGCTTTAATAAACTGTTTACATAAAAATGATCAAATGAACCAAATGAGCAACATTTTCCATATAAGAGTAACATGATCCTTTACATGCTGTTTTGCTTCATCTGTCATCATTGCTGTGCCAGGTTTTGGCAAAGGAAAAATTCTGCCTAAAGAATTCTTATTTTTTGGACCACAAACAAACAAAAGCCCAAAAACAAACAAAGACCAAGCCAAGGAAGAAGGCATAAACAGCAAAAATCAGAACCATATCTTATATATTACATTTAAAAAGAAGCCATGCAATAAGTTTTTTGTTCATTCTGATTATATTCAAAGTTTGTCACTGCTGAGTGGTATTTCCCACAAGATATGCAATATTTCAGAGTTTACTCTTAAGTGTAAAAATAGTTCTACTTTGAAAATGTTATTAGAGTTATGTGTCTACCCAGGAAATTCAATATAATTAAATTTTAGGAATATGTCTTAAAGATCTCTGGTAGCATAGTGTCTAAGGCATTTGACTGTTAACCAGAAGGCTGGTGGTTCAAATACCAGCCACTCCTCGAAAGGAAGGTTGCACAATCTACTTCCATAGTGATACTGCCTTGAAAACCCAAAGAGGGGTCGCTATGAGTCGGGTCTGACTCCATGGCAGTGGGTATCACTATGGAAGTAGATTGCCCAATCTTCCTTCAGAGGCAATCTGATTGATTTCAAATAGTTCACTAGGTGGCGTAGGTATTTAGAAGGAAGTGAAGATGAGCAAGTCTCTTTAAATAGGCCAGTAGGATGGAAATGTAAAGAGAAAACACCTAAAGAAATATATGATGCTTATAAGTTACATTTAAAAATGTATATTTAGCTGTGAAAACTTATTCAAATAAGTTCCAATTTTCAAAAAGATATAAAAGTCTACCACAAATAATAGTAACAGCCGCCTGGCTCAACCAACTCTAATAATTTGAAATATTATTTTTTAAAAACAAAATCTTTTATTTTTTTTATTTTTAAGGTAGAGTGAACTTTAAAGGAAATCCTGGATCAATGGTGTTCTATCAAAGCTAATGCATTTCTTATGGCAGAACCACTTCTTGGTCACAGTTTTCAAGAAGATTCTCTGTTCTCTCTCTCCAGTCTTTGCAGAAAGTAATTACCTTAGAAATTACTCTCTCAGCTTTACCATTTCTTCACCTCTACATATCTTCTGTATGAAAAAAAGAAGTAAAGCTTGGTGGAAAACTGAGATTGTTAAATCTGAAAACCTAGATTTGAGTCCAAATTTTGCCACTTACTAACCTGATCCTGGGCAAGTTTTGTGACATCTCCAAGCTTTGGTTTTCTTGTTAGTAAAACAGAGAAAATAACCAACATCACAGGGTTGTTGTGGGGATCAAATAATTTTAAAGGGTTATAAAAATGTAAATTATTAAGTGTATGGATATGTGTAAATACGTGCATATATCTTAATGCCTATTATCATAATTTTCTATTAGTAAATCAAATTTGAAGAAAGCATAGGGCTTTGAGATATGAATATTGCAAACCTAGAAAGACTAAAAGTACAAGTTCTTCAGGGCCCAATCTAAAGGTTTCTACAGGACAGACTCTTACACTAGGGGAAAGCTGTGGTGTGTCAGGGCACATTGACTCATGGGTGGAGAGGTTTAGTGAGATTTGGCAAGACAATGAGGGAGATGATTCCGATCCTCTTCTCTAGAAGTCAGAATTATTTATTAATGGAATATGTGCTGCCACTGTTTTCTTTGATACAAATATGTTGGTATATTCTCTAGAACTTCAGATCTATTACTTTGTTTTGGATTATTCTCTAAATTGAATACCATGAAATCTATGTTTAATTAGTTGATTTTCCATTGTATAATTGGTTGATTCGCCTTCCATAGCTCCTCCCCACCCTGTGCCCCCAATTTACTCACTAAAGCTCAGAGTACATTGGGAGTTGTTTTTAATTGTTTCATAGAATATCTTCATGTAAAATGCATGTTTCCATGAGAAAAAACATAGCGTATTATAAATCTTTGCTACTCAAAGTCTGAACCCTGGTGCAGTAGCACCATTATCAACTGGGAGCTTCTTAGCAATGCAGTCTCAAGGTCTCCCCCTTCAAAAAAAAAAAAGAAAAGAAAACCAAACTCACACGGAGTGGCTGTTTTGAACCACCAAACTTCTGTTGTTGTTGTTGTTGTTATGTGCCGTTGAGTCGGACCCGACTCATAGCAACCCCTCCTTGGGTTTCTGAGGCAGTATCACTACGGAAGTGGATTGCTCCATCTTCCTTCCGTGGAGTGGCTGGTGGGTTTGAACCGCCAGCCTTCTGGTTAACAGTCAAATGCCTTAGGCACTATGCTACCAGAGCAGTAAAATACCTTAGACACTATACCACCAGAGTTCCTTAGACCCCTTAAATCTAAATCTGCATTGCAATATGACTGCAGGCAAGTTATAATATACCTGAAAGTTTGCAAAGCACTGCTCTTGATCTTCTAATATTTTATTTAGGTCAGTTGTTATGTCATTTGTGCTTACCCCAAAATACTTACTTTCTCTATAACTTCATTAGAGATTATGAGGTTTGTGTTTTTAGCATTTGCTTTTTTTTTTTTTTTGTAAAGTACTCCAATGGAAACTACCATGGAACGTGAAGCAGTTTGTGATTGGACCCCACTGCCTCATCTAGCCTCTTCTCTCTGCCTTTCATTATTCTCCTCCCTTTCAAGCTATGTTCCAGATGTACTGCAGTGCCATAAGCTGACATTAAGAAGCTAAATGTGCCCCAAATATGGTCCCATTTGGGCATTGACTTTGACTACAGCTTTCTCAAAATATTAAATCTGGGTATACTATGAGGATTATTAGCTGGAAGAGGTTGAAGATGCAGTTCAAGCAGAAAATATGCCTGGCTTCATTGAAATTGGCCTGAGGCACCATGAAACATTCTCTCTCCTGGTCTTTTTCATTATATAATCTCCTTGTGAAATTCTTAATTCTGCATGAACAGTCATTATGGGAAAATAATATAAAATACATCAGGGGTAAATTGGGTCTTTGCTTATGGAGGGAGACAAGAACTTCATTTGGAAAGAAGGATAAAGTAAGAAGAGTGAGAAGAAGTAGAACTTCATTTAAAATAATAACAGCTACTCAGAGGATACTGAAAGATATAGACAAGGAACTATAGGTTTCAATACCCAGAACAAGGTTTAGGGTAGCAAGGAATAAGAAAATCAATTTGGTCAAGGCTGAACCTTAGAAGCCCTTCATTCAGAGAAAGAGGAATCAAGATTCTTTCCTTACTAAAAAAGGTAGCTCTTTGCAAGATTTCATGCAACATGAGATGAAGGCACAGATGATAGACATTACCATACTCTGATTTGGGAAATGAGTTAGCATTCAAAACTCTAACTTTTGGAAGCATTGTAAACGAGAAAACACTCAAAACTACATTTCTAAAAACAAAACCTTTAAAATATCAAAACAGTAACTATAACAATATTATCAAACCCTCTGCAATTTGACTTCAAAATATTTTGCACTAGCAATTTTAAAGTTCCAGCTACTTCTGCATTAGCTTGGATTTTAGGTCTTTCACTCATCAAAAAAAAAAAAAAAAAAGGGATTAGGTCCTTAAAATTTTTGATTAATGTAAACAAATGAAGAGAATGACCATGGATAACTATATAGCACCTTATAAATTCATTCTAATTAAGAGGACTCTGAAGTCTTATACAGACTTCTACTACTTGAAGCCATATATTACAGTGTAATTTCAAATAGAAAACATGTGACTTTGAATAAGTTATTTCATGTGTTTGTAAACACATGATCACCAGATGGAGTCCCTAGTTCAAATCATCACATTAGTGTTGACCAGCCCTTGTCCACCTAGTTTCATTGACTGGAAATATGTCATGTGCCTAGATACAAGAGAAGCAAGGAAAATTAATATTTACCTTTTCCAGCCTCTATGGTGAAAAGACCAAGAGAAAGGGGGATTAGACTGAGTGTTGAAAAAATAATCAATAGTATCAATCATCATATTTCCTTTCAATAACTTTAAAATTTATATTATTAGTTGTTAAATACCCCTATAACAGAATTTTTTTTGCTCTACATATTATATAATTATTTTTCTCCTGAAAATAAATAATTTTTCTTTACTTTATCAGCTTCCTTGTTGTTATTGTTGTTATGTGCCGTCAAGTTGGACCAGACTCATAGCGACCCCTCCTTGGGTAGCTTCCTTAAGCCTCTCTTATTCTGATCTCAGTAACAAGTGATTATAAAACAAGAAAAAAAAAATGTTCCAGTGGAGTCAGTTCTGCTTCATGGTGACCCAATGTGTGTCAGAGCAGAGCTGTACTCCAGAGGGTTTTGAAGGGCTGATTTTTTTGGAAGTAGATCTCAAGGTCTTTCTTCCAAGCAAGTGACAGCATGTGTGTTTTGTTTTGTTTTTCCCACAAAAACTGATTAATCCACCTTCTGTGGAACCTGGCACAGGCATCATGACATCACACTCCTTGGTGTCCCAGGAACACTCTAAGGAAAATAAAAACAAATCTATGTAATTATTTTATTTAAAGCAATTTCTTAAAACCTTAATTTGGTAACAACTTAGTTATTAAATGCAATAATTTACATGCAGTGTTTCCTTTAAATAACTACTCTTTAATTAGCTGAGTATGGCAAGATGTCTTGTCTGAGGCTGTAAAACCTGATTCTACACCTTGCATTTTGCTTTTGCTAGCTCACACATGTTTATTTAATCTTTACTATCATTTTCTAGAAGACTTGCTTTCATATCTAAATAGATAATACTAAAACAGTACAGCTGTTCTCTTAAAGGGACCTGGATCCATGTGGCCCTCTCACAGTGTCATAGCACTTTGCGGGGGGGAGTCAAATGATACACCTATACAAACACAGAGTTCCTTTGACTGCTTTGTGGAGGGTGTCACCTCAGCATGCACTTGGGGGATAACGGGAGGACCACCTGCCCAGAAAAACAACTTCTCATTTATAAGTAGACGGTAATATTTCCACTACTGGAGTTTCATTTTAATGGTATAAGGCTCTAGATCACGTCAAAAAGCACATACAATTAGAAATAGTAATCATCTAAGCTGTCATCAGCCAATTCTACTTTAGTGTATGTGAGTGTGGAATGCTTCCCATTATGATAGATCATCAAGGGGTGAATAATGTATGAGTCATGTGAACATCATGTCTCTCAGCATAACCCTGCACAGTTCTGCTGGCCAACAGGTAGACATGAGAAGACCATAATTTGGATCTGGAATTCCTTAGAAGAGAGACCAAGCTGTAAATATGAAGAGAATGGCATGGCAGCCAAGGGATATGGCAACGAAGGTTTGTAAGCACCTCACCTTAAAGGATCCCCAATCCAAAGGACATCTCATAATACAGACTGAGCAGTCATGAGAAATCCAGTGACGGTAATGGTCAAGGCAGAATGGTCAATGTTTGGTATCAAGGAAGTCTGTCAGCAGAGAATTATGTCTCAACCACTCATTCAGGACTCAAGTATACACTCAAATCTCTGTGTTCAGGACTATGAAGACTAGAATATATTAATCCCTAGAAGGACTGGGGTTTTGAAAGCTTATTGTGCAAAAATAACAGACCTAGGACAGTACATTTCAACCTTCTCACATCTTGGCTTACAAGGAAAATGGCCACATTTTTATCCTGGTAGAACTGGATGAAGCTGCTCAAACAGGAGGCTGTGACCACAGAGCACCTCTAACCTATATCCACATAGTAAGTGGGAAGTTCTAACCCAAAGAAGAGGTCAAAACTTGTTCTCTGAATGGACTACAAGGTCATAACCAAAGAGAAGGAAGTAAGAGGAATCTAAAGCTCAGAATCAGAAGGTTAGACAGAGGGCGGCATTTTGATCTAAGATCCTATGGAAGAATGCTGATCAAGAAGAGGAAAATACAGGCACGATTTTCGAATTTTCATGGCATCCAATCTATCTGAAGCCATTAAGCCTAGAGGAACCCTGAGACTACTGTCCTGAGATAATCTTTAAACCTTAAACCAAAACTATCCCATGAAGTCTTAAAACCAAACAATAGTTTAGATTAACTAGTGACCAATGTCTGCCGTAAGCATTGTGTTCTTTTGAAATCTATCGATATGGGATCAAACTGACAACAGCAACTCAAAAGATTAGATAAGAAACTTAGGAGGCAGTGAGTTTGTGTAAATGGAGAACAACTGGCAAAAGGAAGGTGAGAATGGTTACACAACTCAAAGAATGTAATCAATGTAACCAAATTGTACATGAAGAAATTGTTGAATTGATGCATGTATGTTCTGCTGTGCATATGCTCAACAATAACAATGTAAATAAAATTAATTATTTTAAAAAGAAATTGATGGGAGGCAGAGTAGGGTTGTGGCTGAGCTCTGAATAGATGTCAGATGGCTCTTATGCAAAGTGAAACTTTAAAGAGTGAGATATGGAAAAGGAGAAGAGGGAAAGGAGGGGAAGTAAACAGGCTTGTGACCTCAGAAAGCTCAATTCATGTAATAATTTTGCCGAGGCCCAATAGCTGCAGCATTCTTTCTTTCTTTCTTCTTTTTTTTTTTTTTTTTAAGGACATAATCATACTGTTCAAGTATTCATTCATTTCACAAGTATTTTTTGAGCATATACTGTAAGACAAGCATAGCGTTCAGCACTAGACATCTACTTGTGGATAAAAGAAACACAGTCTGTAATCTATGAACTTAAGTTTACTGGGGAAGCCTGGCATTGAGTAAATAATCCAAATCTTTTTTTTTTTTTTTTCCAGTATATTGCAGAAAATACCATATAAGGTACTAGCTTTAACAGAGAATGATAGAGCCAGGTGGCCAATGCCTTTAAGAGATCGAACCTGACTTTTCTAAGATTACTATATTAAAGCATTATAAGAAGATGCAACATTAAAAACTTCAGCAGTTCTACTTTGGTATTTTTAAATATCAATTTAAACTTTCATATTATGAATAAAATATATATATACATATATATCTGATAGCGTAGTGCCTAAGGCACTTGACTGCTAATCAGAAGGCTGGTGGTTCAAACCCACCAGCCACTCCTCGGAAGAAAGATGGGGCAATCTACTTCCGTAGTGATACCCGCCTCGGAAACCCAAGGAGGGGTCGCTATAAGTCGTGTCTGACTTGATGGCACATAACAACAAACAACATGTATATGTAATAATAAAAATTATTATGTACCAGTATATGTCTATACAGTGGCTGGATTATTGCTCAATGGATAATGGCAAACAATTAAGCTTAACTTTTTAAAAAAAACTGGTTACTGGTTTTATTGTAAAGTATAACATTGTATTGCTAGATTCTTAGCTGTCCACTCATGTGAGGAAACAGTTAATTTTTCACAAAAAAAGTACACCTCTAAAAAAAAGGCAATATTTAATCATGGTTACAGTTTATGAAAGGAAGCCTGGAGGCGCAGTGGTTAAGCACTCAGCTGCTAACCGAAAGATTGAACCCACTAGCTGCTCCATAGGAGAATTATGTGGCAGTCTGATTCCGTAATGACTTACAGACTTGGAAACCCACTGGAGCAATTCTATTCTGTCCTACAGGATTGCTGTGAGTTGGAATCAACTTGATGGCAGCGAGTTTGTTTGGGGCTTTTTGGACTACTTCTGATATCTGAATACAGCAGCTGAAATCTGGACAAACAGACAAATCCAAATAGACAGCCGTGTTCAAGATCAAAGACTCCCAAGTTGATAGAAAGATTGTAAGCTCTAGTGGATGCACTTAGCTCTGGCAAAAATATCAGTGACTCCAGGCATTTACAGAATAGGTAAACAGACTCATTCTAGAGTGAGGCACATTCCAGTTAAAAATGCTGTCAGTTCCCAAAAGAAGAGGAAAATTTTAAACATTGAAATGACCTATTAAATGTTGATGGACTCACAAATTTTGCTTTTATACATAAAGTATGTGAACGTCTCGAAGGGCTATTAAGGAGTCCTTTGAGGGGCTGGTAGTATCTTGTTTCTTGATCTGGGTGTCAGCTACGTAGCATGATCAATTTGTGAAAACTCACCAAATATACAGTCAAAATTTGTGCAAAGTTTTCTGTTTGTGTATTACACATCAGTAAAGAATATTTTTGTAATTTTCTGTTTTGGTTTGGTTTTAAGTTTGAGAGGGAAAAAATCAAGTCCAAAGAAATTTTGTGGGGAACACTAGAACAAAATCTCAAAAAGAAAGCTGAGAGAAGCTTTTTACAGAATTGGAAATTAGTTGGTAAGACATCTCTAAGCATGTTACTTATTTTAAATAATAGCAAATATGCAAGAGGTGCATAAAAGCTAATAAAATCTCAAATCATTGTATTTACCTAAAACAAAAGTTCAGCTTAACTGTACACTATAAAAATCAGTGTCATCCTTTAATCTATATTCTAATCATAGCTTCAGCTTAACATATGGTCTTCATTTACACACACCTGGAAAGTTTTATTTGCTCTTTCACAATTTCAATCACTGATGCCTGAGGCAAGTACTCATAAAACTATAAACACCAAACTTGCTTCTTACAGCTATCAAATAAAAAATAAAAGGAATGATATGTTTACTCTTCAAGAACAATGGAAGAAAATATGAAGTTGGACTTAAGTTATAAAACAACACACTTCCATTGAGATGATTCTGACTCATAGCGACCTCCACTGGGTTTCCAAGGTTGGAAATCTTTAAAAAATTAATTGCCTCACCTTCCTCCCACAGAGAATCTGATGGGTTTGAACCACTGACCTTCTGGTTAGCAGCCAAATACCTTAACCACTGCCCCACCAAAGCTCTTTTCTTTATAAAATAGTCAAAGTAAAATGAAAAGGTGTTTTCTTCTCTTGTTACTCATTTCCTAGCTCTTTTCTCTATTTTTTTTTTTTTTAATTTTTCAGTTATTTTGATACATGGACTACATTCTTCCAGTTGTGCGTCCTAATTATTTTGGATATTTCCCATTTACTAATACATTTCTTGGGCCTTAAGCCACTTGAAACTTTGGATTTTTAATTCACAGGTAATTATATAAAAACAAAACTCTCCTCTGTTCTATTCCCTAATACCACCACCAATTAATAACAGGTTTTTCTTAGATCTTCATGATTGGTGATGAATATTTTAAGCAGTTATTTTTCCTATGGATGTATAGTAGCTATGAAGCTCTTGATAAGAATTGGGGTCAAGGTTATCTTCTAAATGGTATATCATCACTCTTAGAGCACTTCTCAAGCTTAGGGCATAAATCATAGTTTCACAATAGTCATTTTCTTGTGAATAAATGCAAAAGGGAAAGTACTATGGAAAATTACAGTTTTCAACACCCATTATTTTCTTCATCAATAGAGCCTTAAGTTCATTGGAGAGAAAAAGAAAGCCCTGAACATTTGCTAATGCTGCAGTTTATTCCAACAATTGCTTCAGATCAGATCATACAAGCCTTCATTCACTTTTTATGTGTCTACGAAACAAGTTACTCATGGTCACTCATTCTCTTTCTCATTGGGTCCTAGAGGCATTCACCAGCCCTATTGTTCTCAAAGGTTAAAATACTACAGAAACCACTACATCACTGTGAAAGAATGTCCTGATCATAGGAAAAAAACTCAGCAACAGGACCAAAGACTCATAGAGAAAGAGTGAAATTTTAATTTGATCTCTGCAATTAACTAGATGAGAAAAACTTGTCCAATTGTCTCATCTCCAGTCTCTGTTGCAGATAATACAAACCTTCCTAAAATGCAGGGCTTTGAACTGGTTCATTCCTATTCCACCCCCTGCTGAGAATTTGCATCTCCACCCCAGATACACTGAATCAAAACCTTCATTCTAATTAGATCCCCGGGTGATTATATAAAAGAATTATATAATAATAATAATATATATAATTATATACAGTGATTCTTAAATATAATCTTATATATAATTATATGTAAGAATCACCTGAGGATCTTGTTAAAATAGATTCTGATTCGGTATATCTGGGGTGGATATACAAATTATCCATACGGGGCAAACCAGAATAAGCCAGTTTGAAGCCCTGCTACGATGTGTTCTAAAGTACTAAGATGCTTCACAGGAAATGTTGGGCAATTATGAGACTTCTATCCTCCTCTTAGAGGCTCAAAAAGTATGTTATCACAGTAATGTTTCTGAGAATTCCCGCACACCTTCTTAATTTTGTTCACCCCAGGCAGAACTTCTTTCTTTCCTTTCTTTTTTTTTTTTTTTTTCAAACCTGACAGCCATTAACACCCGTAGAACTTGCTTTGGAAAATTCTCCACCAGTGATTTTCAAACTACATTTTACAAAAACCTCTTAGGGATTACCAAGAAAGGGTACTAAGGTGTGGGGAGTAGGGAGGGACTCAGCCTTCAGGACATCGGGTCGCCAGTCTAATCTTTTTACTTTTGAGCTTAAGGATACGGTAACTCTTTTAATAAATGGATCCAAATAATAAATTATTTACTTTAAAAAATCATGAATTCCTTCGTGTGTGTGTGTGTCTGTGTGTGTGTGCACGCATTTAGTTTTTCAAACTCTTTAGAAATAATTTATTTCACATGTTGAGCTTTATGTGATTGTCCAGAAAGGGTCCAATGTTTCCAAGACAGGTTCTTGTTGTAGACTGAATTATTTGTTCCCATTATTCATTCCTCCATACTTTGCTGTGATTTCCTGTAGGTAAGATTCACTTCCTTGTCCCATTGAGTTGAGGCTTGACCATGTGATCTGCTTTGGCCAATGGGATCTGAGTGTCTAACATGCTTATGTATTTCACTTATATTCCCCTCCACTTCTCTCTACTGTGAGAAATGCATGATTCAGATAATGGCTGCTTACCATTGAGATCTAGGAATTAGAAGACACATGAAGACCAGCCCAGGTCAACAAAGCCACAACCAGCCCAGGTCAACAAAGCCACAACCAGCCCACAGCTCTCATGTAACATGACTGAGAAATTAATGTTTATTATTTTAAGCCTCTGAGGTTTGGAGGTTGTTTACTAAAGCTGATTGCTACTATTCTTAGTAATATTAACCTTGACTATCTTTACTAGACCTTATAATCACAAATAGAAATTACTGAATTCACTAACAGTATTTGTTTTGTTTTCTTTTGTGCTGAGATTCCCCTTAGCGTATATTGCCTTCCCCCTTCACCAAAGTTAGTATGTGTTTACCTTCTAGTTGGTGATTTACCCTCTGTTCCCCTCCCACCCCAGTAATCCTCAAATAATTTTTATTTTCTGTGCGAAAAACTTTTCTTGACTTTTTATGATAGTGGTCTGATACAATATTTGTCTTTTTGTGATTGAGTAATTTCACTCAGCATAATGTCCTCCAGCTTCATCCATATTATGAGATGTTCTGCAGATTCATCATTATTTTTTAACGTTGTGTAGTATTCCATTGGTTGAAGAAAGAAGAGGCAATCTATTTCCATAGATTGACAGCCTTAAAAATCCAATGGGGTCACTACGAGTCAGAATGAACTTGATAGCAGTGAGTTTGGTTTGGTTTTGGTGAGTACTTCATTGTGTGTATGTTCAGTAGTTTATCCATTCATCTGTTGGACACTTAGGTTGTTTCCATCTTTTTGCTATTGTGATAATAGTACAGTGGACATGGGTGTGCATGTATCTATTTGTGTCACAGTTCTTATTTCTGTGGGATTTATACCTAGTAGAGGGACTGCCTGCATCTTTTGATATTTCTATTTTCCACTTTTTAAGTAAGTGCCATACCATTTTCCACAGTAGTTGTACCATTTTACAGTCATACCAGCAGTGTGTAAAAGTTCCAGTCTCTCCACACCTTCACCATAATTGTTGTTTTCTGTTTTATGTTTTTTTTTTTTTTTTAACCCCGCTATTAGTACTGAGGTGAAATGATACCTCATTGTTGTTTGAATTTGCATCTCTAATGGCTTATGATCACAAACATTTCTTCATCTGTCTGTTGGCCACTGAATGTCTTCTTTGGTGAAGTGTCTGTTCATATTCTCTGCCCATTTTTAAAATGGGTTATTTGTCTTTTTGCTGTTGAGGTGCTGAAGCTTTCTATAAATTTTAGAGATTAGTCCCTTGTCGGATATGTCATTTCCAAAAAGTTTTTCCCAGTCTGTGGGTTCTCTTCTACTTTTTTGATGAAACATTCAGATGTGCTTAATGTTTCATTTTTAGGAAGTCTCAAATCCTCTAGTTTGTCTTCTGCTGTTTACACATTTGTAGTTATGTTTATTAGTGTGTTTATGCCAAGTATTAGGGCCACTAAGCTATTTTTTCTTTGATGATCTTTATAGTTTTAGGTTATACATTCAGGTCTTCAAATCAGTCGACTTCATTTTTATATATGGTGTAAGATATGGATCCTGTTGCATTTTTTCTCCAAACAGATATCCAGTTTTGCCATCACCATTTGTTAAAGACACTATCTCTTCCCCATTTTATGAGTTTCAGCCTTGTCAAAGCTGTTCAGGGTGGTATTGGTACAATGATAGACAGATAGACCAGTGGAATAGAATCAAAAACCCAGAAATAGACCCATCCATCTATGGACAGCTGATCTTTGACAAAGGTCCAAAACCCATTAAATTGGGAAGACACAACCTCTTTAACAAATGTTGCTGGCAAAATTGGATATCCACTTGCAGACAAATGAAACAAGACCCATACCTCACCCCATACACAAAAACAAACTCAAGTTGGATCAAAGACTTAAATGTAAAACCCCAAACTATTAAATTCATCAAAGATAAACTAGGGGAAAATCTAGGATCCCTAATTTATGGTGTAAATAGACTATCAAGCATAACCCAGAATGCACAGGAGGTAGAAGAGAAGCTAGATGACTGGGACCTTTTAAAAATTAAATTATTATGCACATCAAAAGACTTCATGGAAAGGGTAAAAAGAGGACCTACAGATTGGGAGAAAATATTGCCTTATGACATATCTGATAAAGGACTTATTTCCAAAATCTATAGAAAACTTCAACACCTCAACACCAAAAAGACAAACAATCCAATTCAAAAATGGGCAAGAGACATAAACAGGCACTTCACTAAAGGCAATATGCTGACAGCCAACAAACGCATGAGGAATTGCTCACAATCTTTAGTCATTAGAGACAATGCAAATCAAAAAAATGATGAGATATCACCTCACCCCAGCAATGATAGCAAAATTCAACAGGACAGAAAACAACAAATGCTGTCAAGGTTGCGGAGAGATTGGAACTCTCATACACTGCTGGTGGGATTGTAAAATGGTGCAACCATTGTGGCAAATGGTATGGAGTTTCCTTAAAAAACTGAAAATAGAAATACCGTTTGAACCAGCAATTCCATTACTAGGAATATATCGTAAAGAAATGAGAGGCAGGACATGAACAGACATATGCACACCTATGTTCATCACAGCACAATTCATGTAGCAAAGAGATGGAAATAACCTAAATGCGCATCAACAGATGAATGAATAGCCAAATTATGGTACATTCACACAAAGGAATACTGTGCTATATTAAAGAACAATAAAGGATACATGAATCATCTCACAATGTGGATGAGCCTGGAGGACATTATGCTGAGTGAAATAAGTCAATTGCAGAAGGACAAATATTGTATGAGCCCATTACCGTAAAAAGACAAAGAAAGGTTTGCTTAAGGAAAGGAATTCACTTTGTAGGTTACTGGGGTAGGGAGGAAAGGGGAGGGAATAATTTTGGGCTGGTTGGGGGCCACATGCTGAGGTGAGTAAGGGGAGGGAAGGTATGGAAAGAATCTGTGACCACTATGATAACATTGGGGAAAGGGAGGACACCGAATTGTGCACATAAGATATAGATGACAGAGGCTAATACAAGTATATCCACAATACTGCATTGCCATTAACACCAAACACCAGGCTACAGATAAATACATAGACATCTGAGAAGACCAGACGGAGGTCAGTGAACAGTATTATACTCTAGACCAAGGATAGATTCAGCTGAGGTTATTTTGCACAGATACCACTGACATAAAATACCCACAATCCTTAACGAAACAACAGAAGACAGACATAGAGCAATCCCTCATAGACAGTCAGACACTGTGGGAGAGAGATCCAACAAATCTACCAACTCAGGACCAGAGTATTGGGGGACGCCAGACTCATTTGGCACAACAAAATACATAAAAATCTTGTTCCACAACCTACATTGGTGAGTAGCAACTGGAGTCTTAAAAGTTTTCGAGCAGCCATCTAAGATGCAGCTAATGGTCTCCTATTGTTGGAAGCGAAGAAGAGTGCAAAAAAACCAAGGGCATTTGGGAGCAATCAGCCCTAGGACATGATGGACCTCGAGACCAGAACTAGATGGTGCCTGGCCACCAATGCCAAACACTCAGGAAGGAATTAAAACTAGAGATCCTGGTTAGAATGGGAGGAAAAATGAGGAACAAAATCCAAAAACACAATAATGACCAGAATGACTGGTCAGATGGAGTCTTGTGGGACCCCCAATACTGGGATGCACTTCAGGCCTCGAATAAAAATCACTCCCAGGGGCTGGCTCTCAACCCAATATTAAATAATATGTATATGCAGACCACTCAACCCAGGGTGACGCACTCACCTACTCTATCAAGATGTATCCCTTGGAGCAATCGACCACAGGGCACCAAAAGGGGCAACATTCACATGGAGGAAATGCAGGACACACAGGAGTACATAACTATGAGAGGCATGGGGCAGGGGTTAATGGGAAAGCAATGGAGGAGAGTGAGTTAGGGTTGAGGTTGGTAATTGGTGAGTGAAACCAAATGTACATGAAATGTTGAATATAAAATGAACTCTGCTCTGTAAATTTGCCCCTAAAGCACAATTTATTGAAAAAAAAAAATCAGCTATTCATAGTATTGAAATTTATATTACTTTAAGAAAGTGCATTAATGCTATCTCACCTCTCTATGTACCCAAACTCAATTCCTTACCTTCAAAGAGTAATTGTTTTACTGTCCATGTTTCACAGAATGCTCAATAGTTAACAATATGCCAATAAAATTCAATGTGTATAGTTCTCCACCACATGAACCAAAGGATTTTCCCTTTGTTCATCAAAGCCAAATATAGCTTTGGGGTAGGCATTTAATAAGAAAAATTCTAATATATGTTATCCATGGCTGTAATTGTTTTCAGAGAGCTTAATCAGAACAAAATTAAAACTCCACTATGTTTAATCAAGCTGTAAATCAAACGAGAACCTTTCCAATCAACACATGTGAAAAACAGTTCAGGGGAAAAAAAGAAAAATCATTCCCTTCCATCCTAAAAACTGAAACCACATCTACTAAAAGGAAGTACACAGAGAATGAGTAAACTTTCACTTTATTAAAAGTTCTTTAAATTCGAAACTGCAAAAGTAATATCCCATAATAGATGGAATGACTGTAGAATTACCCCACTTAATGGTAAATGCAACCAGAAAAACATGCACCTCAGAGAAAAAGTCTACCAGTAAGGTATTTACCCATAGTAATGTACAAGGAAATAAATAATATAAATCCTCTGGAATCAATCTGTTCTTACTGAGTTAAACACCTGCAGAGGAGGACCGCAAGTGAAAGAGAACTGTACAACAATCAGAAACAAACACTTGTTAGATTGAAATTTCCTAAAAAGTGAATGCTGATATGTACAAAGATGAGTTTGTACTTCTTTTGAAAAGAATTGAGAAAGGAATATGTGATCTACAGAGGAAGAGGAATTTCTCTTTTATTTGAATGATTAAAAACTATTAATAGCTACTATTTATTAAGCACCAATTATGTATCAGTTAGGAGTCCTGGTGGAGCGATGGTTAAAGCTCGGCCGCAAATGAAAAGATTTAAACCCACTCGGTGGCTCTGTGAGAGAAAGACCTGGGAATCTGTTCCTGTGAAGATTACAGCCTAGAAAAACCTATGAGGCAGTCCGCCACATGGCTACCTATGAGTCAAAAATCAACTCAATGACACCTAACAAGAACAATGGATCAGTTAGGTCCCTGGGTAGGCCAAACTGTTTGCACTCAGCTACTAACCCAAAGACTGGTGGTTAGAGCCCACTTAGTGGTGCCACAGAAGAAAGATCTAACAATCTGCTTCTGTAAAGATTACAGACAAGAAAACCCAAATGAGCAGTTCTACTCCATAATATATGGAGTTGCCATAAGTCAGAATTGATGCAACAAATTTGTTCCTTTGTTTTGGTATATATCAGTAAAGGATAGAATGACATAATTTTTATTTATTTCCTTTTTTCAGTGTTCCCTACCCTAACCTCTCACCCCTGATAACCAACAAAGAAAATTTCCTTCCACATATAAACCTTCCCTTGACTTTTTACAATAACAGACTAATACAGTATTTGTCTTTCTATGATTGACTTATTTCACTCAACATAATGTCCTCCAAGTTCATCCATTTTATACAGTGTTTTGCAGATTCTACATTATTATTTAGGGTTGCATAGTATTCCATTGTGTGTATGTACCATATTTGGTTATCCATTCTTCAGCTGATGGACACCTAGGTCATTTCCATCTTTTGGCTATTGTAATTAGTGCTGCAATGAACATGGGTGAATGTTCTTGTCCTGGCTCTCACTTCTTTAGGATATATATCTAGCAACGGAATGGCTGGGTCAAATGGTATTTCTAATTCCAACTTTTTAAGGAATCATCATAATGCTTTTCACAGGGGTTGTACCATTTTACAGTCCCACCAGCAGTGTAGGAGGGTCCCAATCTCTCCACATCCTCACCAGCATTTACTATTTTCTGTCTTGTTGAACTTTGCTACTAGTGCTGGGGCAAGATGGTATCTCATTGTTGTTTTGATTTGCATCTCTCTCTGGTAGCATAGTGCCTAAGGCACTTGACTGCTAACCAGAAGGCTGGTGGTTCAAACCCACCAGCCACTCCTCGGAAGGAAGATGGGGCAATCTACTTCCATAGTGATACTGCCTCAGAAACCCAAGGAGGGTCGCTATGAGTCAGGTCTGACTCAACGACACATAACAACAACAATGGCTAATGATCATGAACATTTCTTTATATGTTGTTGGCCACCTGAATATCCTCTTTGGTCAAGTGTCTATTCATGTCTTCTGCCCATTTTTTAATTGGATTATTTGTCTTTTTGTTATTGAGGTCTTGGAGTTTTCTATAAATTTTAGAGATAAATCCCTTGTCAGATATGTCATTGCTGAATATTTTTTCCCAATCTGTAGGTTCTCTTTTGACTCTTTCAGACAAGTCTTTGGAAGCACATAAAAATTTAATTTTTAGAAGGTCCTATTCATCTGGTTTCTCTTCTGCTGTTTGTGCATTTTGGGTTATGCTTAGTAGCTTATTTATGCCATATATTGTTGTTGTTGTTGTTGTTGTTGTGTGCCATCGAGTAGGCCCCTAATTCTGGTTAGCAGCCAAATGCCTTAGGCACTATGCTACCAGAGCTCCCTGCCATATATTAGGGCCCCTAAATTTTCACCTAGTTTTTGCTTGAGGAACTTTATAGTTCTAGGTTTCACATTTAAGTCTCTGATTCATTTGGAGTTAATTTTTGTATATTGTGTGAGGTACAGATCTTGTTTCATTGTTCTGCAAATGGATATCCAGTTTGCCAGCATCATTTGTTAAACAAACATTCTCTTCCCCATTTAGTGGATTTAGGCCCTTTGTCAAAGATCAGCTGACCATAGGTCGACAGATCTATTTCTGGGTTCTCAGTTCCATTCCATTGGTCTATGTGTCTGTCATTATACCAATACCAGGAAGTTTTGACTACTGTGGATGTATAGTAGGTTTTGCGATCTGGCAGTGAGACCTCTTACTTTGTTCTTCTTCTTCAATAGTGCTTTGCTTATCCAAGGCCTCTTTCCTTTCCATATGAAGTTAGTGATTGGTTTTACCATATCCTTAAAGAATGTTGATGGGATCTGGAGTGGGATTGCATTGAATGTACAGATTGCTTTGGGTTGTTGTTGTTGTTGTTAGCTGCCATCATGTTGTCTCTGACTATTAATGACCTATGCACAGCAGAACAAAACACCACCTGGTCCTGAGCCAGCTCCATGACTCTTGCTACACTTGAGCACATGACTGCTGCCAGCGTGTCAATCCACCTCATTGAGGGTCTTCTCCTCTTCTGTCTACCCTCCACCTTACCAAGCATGACATCTTTCACTAGGGACTGGTCCCTTCTGACAGCATAACCAAAGTATGTGAGATGAAGTCTGGCCATTCTCACCTCCAAGGAGCATTCTGGCTGCACTTCCTCCAAGACAGACCTGTTAGTTCTCTTAGCAGTCCACAGTGCTTTCAGCATTCTTCAACAACACCACTGCTCAAAAGCATCAACTCTTCTTCAGTCTTCCTTATCCATTGTCCAATTCTCACATGCATATGGGGCGATTGAAACTACCATGGCTTGTGTCAGGCACACCTTAGTCCTCAAGGAGACATCTTTGCTCTTTAGCACTTGAAAGC
>NW_006921595.1:16661834-16663064 GCF_000298275.1 Orycteropus afer afer | reverse complement strand
AGGCTTGAGGCTGTGCCACTTGTATTTCAGACACCAGCAGAGTTGCACATGGTGCACAGATTTCAACACAGCTTACAGACTAAGACAGACTAGGAAGAAGGAGGAGGCCATCCACTTCTCAAAAATTGGCCAGGGAAAACCTTATGAATAACAGAGAAACACTGTCTGATACATTACTAGGCAACTTTACGAATAGCTTGGAAACATTGTCTGACACAGTGCATGAAGACTAGCCCCTTGGGTTTGAAGGCACTCAAAATAGGGCTGGGAAGGACCAGCTTCATTAGAGTAGAACCAATTTTAATGATATGGATAAAGTAAGTCTTTCAGGATCTCCATGTGCTGACATGGCACAACTCAAATTGAGGAGAAACACCTGCAAACATCCATTAATAATTGGAACATGGAATGTATGAAGTCTAGGAAAATTGGAAGTTGTCAAAAATGAAATAGAATGCATACAGATTGATATCCTAGGCATTAGTGACCTGAAATGGACCAGTTGTAGCCATTTTGAATCAGGCAACCGTATGATCTACTATGCCGAGAATGACAAATGGAAAAAGAATGGCATGGCATTCATCATCACAAAAGATGTTTCAAGATCTGTCCTGAAATACAATGCTGTCAGTGATAGGATAATATCCATACGCCTACAAGGAAGACCCATTAATACAACTATTATTCAAATTTATGCACCAACCACTAAAGCAAAAGTTGAGGAAACTGAAGATTTTTATGTACTTCTGTAGTCTGAAATTTACCAAACATGCAATCAAGGTGTGTTGCTTATCACTGGTGATTGGAATGCAAAAGTTGGAAACAAAGAAGAATCACCAGTATTTGGAAATTTTGGCCTTGGTGACAGAAATACACTGGAGATCGCATGATAGAATTTTGCAAGACCAAAAACTTATTCATTGCAAATACCTTTTCTCAACAACACAAATGGCAGCTGTACACATGGACTTCACCAGACAGAATACACAGAAATCAGATTGACTACATCTGTGGCAAGAGGTGATGGAAAAGCTCAATATCTTCAGCCAAAACCAGGCCAGGAACTAATTGTGGAAAGATCATCAACTGTTCACATGCATGGTATGTTCTTCCATTTAGGTAGATCTCCTATGGATTCTTGAAGTAGTCTTTTGTAGTTTTCCTTGTACAGGTCTTTTGTATCCCTGGTAAGATTTATTCCCAAGTTTTTTGGGTTTTTTTTTTTTTTTT
>NW_006921595.1:16650753-16660910 GCF_000298275.1 Orycteropus afer afer | reverse complement strand
TTTGCCTGGTTTTGGTATCAAGGTTATGCTTGCTTCATAAAATGAATTTGGGAGGATTCCATCCTTTTCTATGTTTTGGAATAGTTTGAGTAGAACTGGTGTCAATTCTTCTCTGAATGTTTGGTAGAATTCTCCAGTGAAACCATCTGGGCCAGGACTTTTTTGTTGATAGTATTTTTATGACCTGTTCAATTTCTTCTTTTGTTATGCATCTATGCAACATTTCCCCATCAGTCTGTGTTAGTTTAGGTAATTGGTGTGTTTCTAGAAATCTGTCCATTTCTTCCAGATTTTCAAATTTGTTGAAGTACAATTCTTCATAGTATCCTGATACTATCTTTTTTATTTCAGTTGTCTGTTGTGATGTTGCCCATTTCATTTGCTATTCATGTTATTTGTATTCTCTCCCTCTTTCCTTTGTTATATTTGCCAGTGGTTTGTCAATTTTATTAACGTTTTCAAAAAAATAACTTCTAGTCTTGTTGATTTTTTCTGTTGCCCTTCTATTTTCTGTTTCATTGATTCTGCTCAAATATTTATTATTACCTTTCTTTTGGTGACTGTAGGCTTTTCTTGCTGTTCTTTTTCTAATTGTTGGATGTGTTGGTTTAAAATGTTGATTTTGGCTCCGTCTTTTTTGATGTGTGCATTTTTTGTATAAATTAGCCTCTGATCTCTGTTTTTGCTATGTCCCAAAGATTTCCGTGTGTTGTGTTTTCATTCTCATTTGACTCAAGGAATTTTTTAATTTCATTTTTTATTTCTTCTCTTACCCAGTCTTTCTTAAGGAGGGTGTTATTTGCTCTCTTTCCATTGATCTTCCTATTGTTGATTTCTAATTTGATAGTATTGTGGTCTAAGAAGATGCTTTGCAGTATTTCAATGTTTTTAAATTTATTAAGGTTTGCTTTATGGCCTAACATATGGTCTATCGTAGAGAATGTTCCATGTGCACTGGAAAAGAATGTACATTGTGCTGTTGTTGGGTGAAGTGCTCTGTAGATGTGTATAAGGTCAAGTTGGTGGATTGTATTGTTTAGCTCTTCTGTGTCTTTGTTAAATTTCTCACCAGTTGTTCTATCTTTCATTGAAAGTGGTGTATTAGAGTATCCTGCTATGACTGTGGAGTCATCTATTGCCTTTTCAATTCTTAAAGTCTGATTTATGAATTTAGGGGCTCTTTCATTGTGTCTATTGATATTTATTATGGTTATATCTTCTTGTTCAATTGATCCTTTAATCATTAGATAATGCCCTTCCTTGTCTCATATGATGGTTTTTGCCTTAAAGTCAATTTGATCAGAAATTAATATTGCCACTCCTACTCTTTTTTGGTTGCCATTTTGCTTGGTATATCTTTTTCCAACCTTTGATTTTTAGTCTATTTTTGTCTTTGTCTCTAAGGTGTGTCTCTTGTAGATAGCATATTGAAGAGTTTTGTTTTCTTATCCACTCTGCAACTTTCCATCTCTTGAGTGGTGCATTTAATCCATTAACATTCAGTATAATTAGTGATAAGTATGAATTGATGGATGTCATTTTGTTATGTGTTTTTTCATGGTGTTCCTGGTTTCTTTGTTCCATACAATTTTCTGTGCTAAGCTCATTATAATTATGAATCACGTTTTCATTTCCTTTGTTGCTATTGTTTTAGTATTTGCTAAATATTTGTGCTTGTCCTCTTTATATTGTTATGTAAAGATTTTTCATTTTTCTTTGAGGTTACCTTGTGATTTATAATTTTCTCCCTGAGTTTAGTACAATCTATTCTATTTTGTCATTCTCTTGACTTCCTCACCTTTAGAGGTTCTGTAACTACACAGTATTTTCCCTCTTTTTTGGTTTATAGTTGTCCTCATTTGTCAATTGATATCTCTGGTTTCCTGTTTATATTCTTGTAAGCTTATTTGACTTTGGATACTTCCATAGCTGTGTTGGTTTCTGGATTGCATCATCATGTGTATTAATGGTTGGTTGTTGTTGAATGAAATAATTTAAGTATAGGGTTGCTATTATTGTTGTTAGGTGCCATCAAGTTGGCCAACTCATAAAAACCCTATGTACAACAGAATGAAATGCCCAGTCCTGTGCTATTCTAACAATCATTGCAATGTTTGAGCCCATTGTCATAAGCACTGTGTCAATCTCTCTTGCTAAAAATCTTTTCCTTTTCATTGACCCTCTACTTTCCCAAGCATGATGTCCTTCTCCACAGATTGCTCCCTTTTGGTAATATGTCCAAAATACATGAGATGAAGTCTCACAATCCTTGCTTCTAAGGAGCATTTTTGTTGTACTTTTTCCAAGACAGATTTGTTCTTAATCTGACAGTCCATCATATGTTCAATATTCTTCATCAACACCATAATTCAAATCAATTCTTCTTTGGGCTTCTTTATTCATTGTTCAGTTTTTGCATGTGTATGAGGCAATTGAAAATATTATGGCTTGGGTCCCACTCGTTTTAGTCCTCAAAGTGCTTCTTAACACTTTAAAGAGATCTTTTGCAGCAGATATTCCCAGTATAATGCATCATTTTATTTCTTGACTGCTGTTTCGTAGACATTTATTATGGATCCAAGTAAAGGAAATCATTGACAACTTTAATTTTTCTCCATTTATCATGATGCTGCTTATTAGTCCATCTGTGAGGATTTTTGTTTTCTTTATGTTGAGGTGTAAACTATACAGAAGATTGTAGTCTTTGATCTTTCTCAGTAAGCATTTCAAATACTCTTCACTATAAGTAAACAAGATTGTGTCATGTGCATATCTCCGGTTGTTAATGACAATATCTCCAATCTTGATGTTGTGTTCTTCTTCATATAGTTCAGCTTCTCAGTTCAGTATACACATTGAATAAGTATGGTGAAAGGACATGACACTGATACTCACTTTCCTGATTTTAAACCATGCAGTACCTTTTGTTCTGTTCAACAACTGCTTCTTTGTCTATATACAGGTACCTTATAAGGACAATTAAGTGTTCTGGAATTGTCATTCCTTGCAATGCTATCCATAATTTGTTGTGATCCATACAGTCGAATGTGTTTATACAGTCAATAAAACACAGATAGACATCTTTCTAGTATTTTTTATGTTCAGCCAAGATCCTTCTGACATCAGCAATGATATCCCTCATTCTACATCCTCTTTTGAATCCAGCTTGAATTTCTGGCCACTCCCTGCCTATTTACTGCGGCAACCATTTATTATTATTATTATCTTCAACAAAATTTTACATGCGTGTGATATTAATGACATTGTTCAATAATTTCTGCATTTTATTAGATCACCTTTCTCAGGAATGGGCCAGTTGGCCAGGTAGCTATCTTCCAAATTTCTTGGCATACACAACTGAGCACTTTCAGCATAACATCCATTTGTTGAAACATCTATGGGAATTTTGTCAATTTCTGGAGCATTATTTCATTATTTTTGTTTGTTTTCAGTGTCATCAGTGCAGCTTGGACTTCTTCATTCAATACCATCAGTTCTTGATTATATATGCCACTTCTTGAAATGGTTGAATGGTGACCAATTTTTTTTTTTTTCCCTACAGTGAAATTCCTGTATTCCTTCCATCTTCCATCTTCTTTCAATGCCTCCTGGCTCATTTGATATTTTGCCCTCCCACTGCCATCAAGTCCATTCTGATTCATAGGTACCCTTTAGTGACAGACACTTTACAACAGAGTAGAACTTCCCCATAGGGTTTCTAAAGCTGTAAATCTTTATGGAAGTGAACTGCCTTATCTTTCTCCTATGGAGTAGCTGGTGGATTTGAGCCACCAACCTTTTGGTTAGCAGCTGCATGTTTTTACCACTACACCAAATATTGGAACTTGAGGCTTGAATTTTTTTCTTCAGTGTTTTCAGCTTGAGAAATGCTGAGCATATTCTTCTGTTTTGATTTTCTAACTCCAGTTCTTTGCACATTTGACTGTAATACTTTGTCTTCTTGAGCAGCCCTTGGAAATCTTTTGTTCAGCTCTTTTATTGAAAAATTTCTTCCTTTCACTTTAGCTACTCGCCATTCAAGAGCAAGTTTCAGAGTCTCTTTTGACAAACATTTTGGTCTTTTCTTTCTTCTCTGTTTTCTTAATGACCTTCTGCTTTCTTCATGTATGATGTTCTTGCCATCATCCCACAATTCATCTGGTCTTGTGTCATTTGTGTTCAATGCATCAAATGTATTCATAATGGTCTCTAAATTCAAATGGGATGTACTCAGGATTATACAGATAGTCCCTGACTTATGACATATTCAATTTACAATGAACTACACTTATGCTTGAATTACAAAAAAGTGCACCTAAGATCATCAGATCTCCAATGTATCTGGAATTTTATGTCTTCCTGGGAGGAATATGGGAAAAATGTATTCAGGGGATATGGAAAAAATCACTGAGTTATATGACCACCCACCAAACATTGATCAGGATAATATGATAGAAGAGATTTTTGGGAAAATCATCCATATGACAAGAATGCTGAATTTAGAACTTGATATCACCAAAGTGGAAGATCATGAAGAAGGGGAATTGACAGATCAGGACTTACTTCATTTTGAAGAGAAAAAAAAAATGCTTAAGAAGAAAGAAATAATGAGGAAGGGGAAAGAAAAAAGTTGTCAAAAATTTTAGAATGAAAGAATTAGCTGAAATTGTTCTCAACTAAATCAGGGGTTTCATTTACTTGAAACATGGACCCAAATGCTGGTCATTTTGCCAAAGTTAACAGGCAGATTCAGGAAGCAGTGACATGATACTGTGAAATACATGAAGATAAAAAGAAAAGGATCATACAGATAACTCTCACTGATTTCCTGACTAGGAACATTCATCCCTATTCCTGGGGATAACACAGATGATTATTGCAAGTGGCATTATTACAATTGACAAAATGCCAATGTCACACAATTCTTCATTGTCAGAGTAAATCTTTATGATTTTGTATTTTTATATGCATATACATGTATTAAAATATACCTGTAGGTTCATATGTAATGTTTCCAACTCCCAAAGACAAAGAGTGAATTTATAAAAATATTGATAATAAAAGGCAATGATAGTGAAAACACGAGAATGTAGTATTTGAATTATGTCAGAACCAAGTTATGACAGAGTTGTTGGCCCAGAACCCCATCGTAAGTCAGGGAATACCTGACACAACACAGCACAGCAACCACAACAACCTTGCATGGTAACCATTAGACCCATTTTATAGATGGGGTACCAAAACTCAAAGAGTTTAAGTATATGATCTTCAATTATTTAAAAAGGAAGAGAAATTCAAATCCACATTTTCTAATAGTTGTTTTCCTGCAATATACATTGGCAGGTTAATGAACAGCAAGAAGTCCAGGTGGGATGGAAAAGTGGTCAATAGTTATTTGTGTTAAGTGAGCAAAACAGGTGTAGGAAGCCAAGAGGGTTAAGTACCTACTAGAATATACAGAGGACTGTAGTTCATATGAAAAGGAGCTCTGGTAGTGCAGTGGTTAAAGCATTTGGCTGCTAACCGAAAGGTTGGCAGTTTCAACCCATGCTACTATGTAGGAGAAAGATTAGACAGTCTGCCTCCATAAAGATTTATAGCCTTGGAAACCTAATAGGGGCAGTCCTACTCCATCCTATAGGGTTGCTATGAGCTGGGATCTACTCAATGGCAGAGGTTGTTATTGTTAGGTACCATTGTGTTGGCTCTGATTCATAGCGACCCTATGTACAACAGAATGAAACACTGCCTGGTAGTGCACCATCCTCATAATCCTTGCTATACCTGAGCCCATCATTGCAGGTACTGTGTCAATCCATCTTGTTGATAGTCAATGGCAGAGGTTAGTGGTTGGTGATTTATATGGAAGGTGTTCCTGGGTGGTGCAAGCAGTTAAGTGCTTGATTACTAACTGAAAGGTTGATGTTTGAACCCACCCAAAGGCACCTCAGAAGAAAGACCTGGTGATCTGCATCTACAAAGTCATAGCCTCGAAAACCCTGTGGAGCAGTCCTACTCTGCACACATGGGCTTGCCATGAGTAGCATTAACGTGGAAGCAGCTGGTTTGGGTTTGTTTTTGAGGAGGTTTGATAGTTCAAATGTCAGAATATGTACTTCTATAAGAGACTTAAATGGCCCAGTGTTTTTCATCAAAGATTTGGTTCTTACTTCATTATTCTGCATAGGACTTAATTTTCCAGTTAGTTGTACATACGGTTTTTGCTAAAGAAAAACAGAAGCAATTTAGACAGAGTTCAGACCCTTTGTAACAAGCAGGGAAAATAAGAGATGATAATCCTTTTATGTTCTCTGCAACACCAATTACTTATGCTT
Organism: Orycteropus afer afer; assembly: GCF_000298275.1. Classification (NCBI taxonomy): domain Eukaryota; kingdom Metazoa; phylum Chordata; class Mammalia; order Tubulidentata; family Orycteropodidae; genus Orycteropus; species Orycteropus afer. The sequence continues at coordinate 16,654,575 of NW_006921595.1, read as the reverse complement.
CCAACCCTATTTTTGGAATGTTCAAGGTAGACAACTTCACAAATTATGCATTTCTATAGATCCAGCCTTCTTTTGTTTGCTAGGTTAATTGTTTTGTTTTGTTTTGTTTTAACTCAGTGATTTAAAAAAAAAAAAAAACAGGCTGTTAGAATAAAGTGAAAGATTGGAAGAACATCTGTAATTCTACAAATATGTTCCCAAAAGATTTCACAACATTCTGGGGGAAATCTGAAAGCAAAACTTTTCTTTAAAAAGTTTAATATTCTGGCCTAAAGATTTACTCTAGACTGGGAAGCCCCTAAGTATTTTTAAATGGAACTAAAGAAATGCATAAACATTTCAGGATTTTTTTTTTTTAATATCCTAGATGAAAATGGGATTAAATATTGTCCCCTAGGAACTAGATATGTTTTACTTTTTTCCAGCTTCATTATACAATCATTTTTCTAATACTTTCAACAGCTAATATTTTTCCCTTTTGAATTTTTACCTGATCTACATTCTTAGGAAAATTGTTTTCTTGCACACACTGACTAATTTTCTCAGTTGTCACCAACATCAGTAAATATTTTTAAAAGACCAGCTGGGTAAGCTGCATTAACTAAGCACACACACATATTATATTCTTGACAGCTCAGAAATGTCTTTAATCCAAGGGCCTAATTGGTATGTTTAAGTGCATATGGCGTGTCTGTTTGTTGGTTTAGTTTTTTTTTTTTTAATGAATATTCAAAGTATTAAGGAAAATAACCCAAATCACAATTTTCTATAACCTATGAAGAGCTATGTATCAAATATATTCCCTTCTCAATAATATAAGATCTCACATATCTTTTAACTTGTACAATAGAAACACAAGGAAGAATAATTTAGAACAATTTCTAAATGAATGAAAAAATGAGATTGCTCAAATTTAAATAGTGTTTGATACCAGTACATCACACTAATAAGAACAACTTTGTTATGATACATTTCATGTTTCCAAATAATTTGTTTTTAAAAGTATTACTTAATTCATGAACTTTACGCCACAAATACAAGTTTTTCTTCCTTAATTTAATGCTACAATATGGATCTACACTAAATGCTCTTTAAAAAATTATACATGTTTATTTGTACATCAAATTATTGTTTGTACATTTGATTTAAAAATTGCTGTTGCTTTTGATTCAGTGCCCCCTAATATACCTATAGGCATCCCTAGGTGATGCAGTTAGAAGCTCAATCACTAACTGAAAGGTTGAAGGTTCAAATCCACCCAGAGACACCTTGGAAGGAAGGCCTAGTGATCTGCTTCAAAAAGGAGTAGTCATTGAAAACCCTATAAAACACAGTTCTACTCTGACACTCATAAGGTTGGTATGAATTGCAACTGACTCAAGGCAAATGGCAATATATCCATAAACAAACAAACAAAAAGTCACTGCTGTCGAATAGGACCCAATGCATAGAGACCCCTCCTTGGGTTTCCGAGGCTGTATCACTACAGAAGTAGATTGCCCAATCTTCCTTCTGAGGAATGGTTGGTGGTTTTGAACCACCAGCCTTCTGATTAGCAGTCAAATGCCTTAGGCACTACACATCAGAGCTCATCAATTTAAGGCCTTATTAAGCATAAATTAATTTTAGTATCACATTGTGAAAAGCACAAAGGTGAAAATATGGAGCCAAAATATACATAGAATGTATATGTGTGTGTGTGTGTGTGTGTGTGTACACACATTATATCCATAACATGCTTAAATATAGCTTATTACAAAAGAAGAAGTCATTCTATTTCAATTGGAATATAAACTAGAAAATTAAGTGCCAATAATAGTCATAGAATATTTCGACATAGTGATCAGAATGCTAAATTTCATTGCTAAATGCTTGATAAATTCAATGCTATATGCTTGATATAATATTAATTGGTCATCTACCAATCTTGAAAAATCTAGGGAAAAAATAAAGCATTTCATGGTAAGAATTTAAAATGATACACCAAAGGAATACTAATGATAACCCAAATGGTGCCTTTTTTGTTAATTTTCCTAAAGACAGAGAAACCAATATTTTGTGACTCCAAGCTTAGATTGGACTACCTGTCCATTAATAGCATAAAATGGGGAGTTGAGCTGTGTTAGAGATTGTCTGTATTTAGTAGTCAATTTCTATAGTCAATTTCTATTTAACATTGGGAGCAGTAATGCTGTGTTGGCTCCTGGAGTCTTTATAACCAAGTAAATATGAAAGCCCGAATACCAGGAAATATTCCTGCCAGGCAGTCTAAAAGTACAGGAAGAAAAGCTCAGGAAAGCCATTAGAATAAACCCTCACTCTCTACATAAGGCTTACACAAGGCAAACATTTTCCTCTATTTTTTATAATCAATTTAAGGCCTTATGAAGTGTAAATTAATTTCAGTATCACATTAAGAAAAACACAAAGATGAACATATGGAGCCAAAATATACATAGAATGTATGAAAGGGTCAAATAAAAATGCTTTTAGCTGGTTTTACCCCATGTTTATTTTCTTGAATGAGGGGTTGATTGCATCTGTAATTGATTTATGTGCTTCTATTACACCATTAAAATACTACCAAGCCATCAATGATTCTTCCTTTGGTCAGAAAACCTCTCTTGCCGACACTGCTATCTAATTGTATGATGAAAAAATGACATGTTTATGTTTAAAAGCTGGTGTTCTGACTGCACTTGATGGCTAGCAGGAATTGGAAAGGAACATTACTGAGAAAGCAGGCTTCTTGTGTACGATTTATTATAATCCATTGGAGCTGGAGAGCAAAACATGGTAAGAATGAGGATTGCTCCTGACACCAGTTATGTTCTGCTCACCTCTTCCATTCTCTTGTGCACCACCTGAGTCTCAATAATCACATTTATATGAGTGGCTCTGTCTCAACTCTTGTCTCATCCTCCAGAACCGTATTTCCATCTTGCACTTGACACTTCCACCTGGGTCTTCGTTAGCTCCAACATATGTTCAAAATGGATCCTCTCCTCTTTGCCCTTCACCTACCTCTCTTTCTTCTACCTCTACAAACCTCCCTTTTCACTTTTCTATTTCATGTTCTCCACCATTCCCTCATGCACCTTTGAAGTCATTTGTGGGCCCCTCTTCCATTGATGCCTACATAGATCTACTTTAGCCTCTCTTTTTGTGTGTACTATACTCAAAGCTCCCAGTTGCTCCCGGTAGGGTTGAGTCTTATCTTCCACTTACGATACATCTCTTGGAGCATAGTTGTTACAAGATACCACTAACCCATATGGTGATTTTTCAGAAATCAGAAAAGGCACTCCATCTCAAGATAAACTTGACGCTCATCTGTCATGAAACTTGTCATAATGTAATATATTTCCAATGACTGAAACATGTTTCACATAGCTTGATATAATATTAATTGGTCATCTACCAATCTTGAAAAATCTAGGGAAAAAATAAAGCATTTCATGGTAATAATTTAAAATGATACATTAGAATACTAATGATAACCCAAATATTGCCTTTTTTGTTAATTTTCCTAAAGACAGAGAAACCACTATTTCGTGACTTCAAACTTAGATTGGACTACCTGTCCATTAATAGCATAAAATGGGGAGTCGGGCTGCTTTTATACTTTTAAAGTACACTTTTTTTTAATAAGTCTAAAAATCTACAGGATCACCATGTGAATGGAATTCTAAGGTTTGGCAGTGCATCATTCTGAACATCTCACAGGAAATGCCTGTGACATTGCCATGCCCAACTCTGTATGTTTTAATGACTCCTCATTGCTTGGGGGAGTGAGTTTAGGAGGGATAGCCTAGTGCGGGA
>NW_006921595.1:16649992-16650608 GCF_000298275.1 Orycteropus afer afer | reverse complement strand
CAACCTTCCTTCCGAGGAGTGGCTGGTGGGTTTGAACCGCCAGCCTTCTGGTTAGCAGTCAAGTGCTTTAGCCACTATGCTACCAGAGGTCCTAGCTGGAGGGTTTTCTAAAAAAACTGACTCATGCTTGTCTCTCTTCTTGCCTTTAATCATCTGTCTTCCTGGTACACCCTTCTCCTTTTTTTTTTTTCACCTGGCAACATCCTATCCATTTTGCAAATACCATTTCCTTCATGAAGCCTCATTTTGTCCCCATCACAAGTAGGAAGTAAGTGTTCTCTTCTTTTTATGCTGCTGTATTTTGTTTACGCTTCAGTTACAGTGTAAGGCGGTACTGACTTTTATTAGAGTTACCAGCTCATTTGACTGATCCTGTACCAAATGGTAAACACTTTCAAGTGGAGATTATGTTTTACTCATTATTCTGTCTTCCAAAGGGACAAGCCCAGGACTTCTCACAGCATAGTTTTTAAAAATGTTTTCTTAACAGAACCAAATCAGTAGGTCTCACTCTCGGTAAAAATGCAGTGTGTATTTGGTTTGTGTGTGTGTGAGAGAGAGGGAGAGATTAAAATCAGTTCTTAGTCCTTAGGAATATTTTCAGTAGAAATTTGTT
>NW_006921595.1:16632821-16642472 GCF_000298275.1 Orycteropus afer afer | reverse complement strand
CCTTAGCAACAACCAATCATCTGTACCCTCTTGCCCTGGTACTGCCCCTCCCCATATTGTTCCATAAAATTGTGAGAATACCGGGGCACGGGGTCTTTTGCTTAAGCCACTGACCTGGTAAGAGTAAAGACCCTAACTTAAGTTAGCTAATAAACTTTCCTATTGCATTTGCATTGTCGTGTGTTAGCATATTCCTCTCCGAGCATCTCCTTCATAAACTGAACACAACATATTGATTTAAGAATACATTTTCTCTTTAAGTTTGGGTTTCCAGGAACAGAGTAGCCTGAGACTGAACTCTTTCTAGGCTTAAAAGTACATATGAACACTGATGTTAAGAATTTCACAGGATGGTCATTTTAAATCAGAGTCTTGGAATTACAGGATTTGTACAGGTCACCGGGTCTAACATTCCTGTTCAAATCTCAAATCTAACATGTGGCCATCTAATCTTTGCTTGCATGTGTCTAAGGACAGGGAGCTGACTGTTTCACAAAGGAGTTCTTTCACTCCAGTGTTAATTCCAATGATAATTTGCAAAAAAAGACCTTCTGTGTAGTTCAATCAGCTCTCCTTATCTGTGGGTTCTGCACCCATTGATTGAGCCAATCACTGATCAAGAATATTCAAACAATGAAAAATTCCAGAAAGCCCCCAAAACCAAATCTTGAATTTGACACTCCACAGGAATGAAATGATTTGTAAGCGTTCCCTGCTATAGATCCCTGACATTTCACAGCTCTTCAGTCACTCTCCAACACTCATCGTTTGGGGCAATGTTCATCTTCCATCTAGTTTGTTCGTTACTTGTGCTGTGTGCAACCTTTGTTTCTGTGGGGAAAAAAAAAATTAAATGACTCCTAAAAAGTAATTAAGTGCTCCAAGAAATCCCTCAAAGGAGGGAGTGTATAGTGCTATTTACATAACATTTACATTGTATTAGGTTTTACAAAGGAGTTCTGGTGGCGTAACGCCTAAGGCAAGGAGCTCTGGTAACATAGTGGCTAAGGCACTTGACTGCTAACCAGAAGGCTGGCAGTTCAAACCCACCAACCACTCCTCGGAAGGAAGATGGGGCAATCTACTTCCGTAGTGATACTGCCTCGAAAACCCAAGGAGGGGTCACTATGAGTCGGGTCCGACTCGACAGCACATAACAACAACAACAACAACAATGCCTAAGGCATTTGACTGGTAAGAAGGCTGACAGTTCAAACCCACCAGCCATTCCTCAGAAGGAATGCTGGGCAATCTACTTCCATAGTGATATTGCCTTGGAAACCCAAGGAAGGGTCGCTCTGAGTTGAATCCAAGAAGGACATTGGAGAGGGTCATGAAAAAGAGGAAGACCCTCAAAGACATGGATTGACTCAGTGGCTACCACAATGAGCTCAAACATAACAATTGTGGGGATGGTGCAGGACAGGGCAGTGCTTCATTTATGTGTCAGAATCAATTAGACAGCACTTAACACTAACACAAATCATTTAAAGTAAACAGGAGGGTGTGGGTAGGTCCTGGAGTTGTCCTGGAACCAATCCCCCCTGCATACTGAGGGATGACTGTACCTTGAAACCTTTCTCTCTAACTTCCATTCATTCCTAGTTCTACTTTTCAGGGCTAAACATGGCATTTCATTAAAACTAGCTTGACATTCTTTAGGTTTCAATCCTAGCTCTGCCACTAGCTAGTTATGAGGCGCTATGGAAGTTACTCAGTATCTTTAAGTCTCACTGTTTTCCTCTATAACACATAGATAATAACAGGATCCATCTCATTGGGTTATTGTAAGAATTTCATAAGAAAAGTACTCATAAAAATACCTAGAAAATTGTCAGTGTCGTCCTATGGTTATTATAAAAATCATCTTTTTTCAAGTATCCTCTTTCAATATCATATTTAAGAAGCCCTTTTCCTCTTGGCCCATCTCTGCCCCGCCTTTATTTGCTATGTTCAAATTGTTTTTCATAATGCCTTTCCACATTCCTGAGAAACATTTAGAGAATGGCAGTGATGTTTTTATAACCCCAACAGTTCCAGTGACCCTTGATGCAGCGCACTGAATCTCATTTGTCCCTTTGTTGAAGTCTACCTTCCTTGCAGGTTGGAGCTCAGGACAGTGTCAAAGGAGCCCAAGAAAGTTGGTGATTGCCATTACTCACTCCCCTCTTGAAAGTTCCACCCTAGACCCCCAACCCTAACCTTCAATCTCCACTCAGAGCTGCATATTGAGACTTTTACTAATACTCTCTCTCCCCCAACTTCTCCCAGTCCCCACCAAAAATAAATAAATAAATAAATTCTCATACTCTATGTCCTTTTTTGTCAGGATCTTTCTCTGATCTGATGTCCAGCTAATCTGAAAAAGGAATCCTGCATATTTCATGTATCCCCAGAAGAGGAATCTTAAAAAGGGAAAAGGAATTTGATGAGCTAATGGGAACTAAAGGTTTAATTTTTCACCCTTCAAAGTAACAGAAAGATGATAGTTTTAGGCCAATCTTAGAACCTTGGTACGTGCTTGGAATGACATTGTCTTTGATAACCCTGAATTTCCCCTTTACATAACATTTACATTGTATTAGGTAACAGCTATTCTCGGGAGTTTATTTTTCTTAGTTATTTAGCTAACAAACACTGTGTGTGTGTGTGTGTGTGTGTGTTTATGCAAGACATCCTAGACACCCGTCTGTTAATAAGAGGTGATATCTTCTTTGAGCTGGAGTGGTGGCAATTGCAGGCATTCAAAGAAGCTGGAAATAAATGGGTGTCTCAATCAGAAATCCTGCGACATATCTTAAATAAAAGCTTATACTATCTATGGCTTAACCCAACCCCAAATACAAATGTATTCATGATTCCATGCTATGAACACACTCACACTAGTGTGAGATATTTGACAGATTCTGTTGTTGTTTTTAGAGGATATATGCTCCCTGTCACCAAATGATTGTCTAAATATTAAGAAATTAACAGAAAGAGAGAAAGAAAGAGAAGGATGCCTTAGGGCTAGATGTAATGAGCTGCTCTTCTCTCAATCAATATTTTCCTCCTAATGTCTTAATGCCAAACTTAAAAATGAATCATCCAAAAAACTGAAAAGACCCCTATATTCAAATAGATTTTTCAACCAAAGTCAATAAAAGCACAAGTTTGGTACATATGTCATATATCCCCAAAAAAGGAAATCACTGAAATTTCTCTAAAGGTTGGACTATTTTCTGAACAGCCTCCTTTCAACTTTTTCTGTTTGGAAAATGACAGTGCTAAATATGAGCTCACTCTGAATACTAATTTGCTGTAAGATGTTCAAATTTACTTTGTTCACCTCAATGGCTAGCTTTTGTAAAGAACATCTATTGCTTTGTTTTCTACTTTGAAAGATGTACCAAGTTTCAGGAGATCTACTTTCTAGGAATTTAAATGAGAAGACAAATCAATTACTAACTAGGTTGTTTTTGTTATTAAAACAGACACTTTGAGTTTTCTATGCTTCTCACCAGCAAGTGACCATCCTGAGTTGGTCAAGTTGATAAAGGGGTTGATTAAAAAAATAAAGTAAAAAAAAAACTAAAGTATCAGTAAAGCTTACCTTTTGTTGTCACAAATATGCTAAATTCAAATTTGTAAAACAAGGAGGAACATGATCATTATGCTACATTAAAACTATCAAAACAACACAAACATGTAAGAAACAAAAGACATTAAAGAGATCTTTTTTTTGTGAAAACTGGCGGAAGGTTGGGAGGAGAAGACACGACCCAATAACAATATTTAACTGAGGTCAGCCAATTAAGCAGTTAACTGGGTTTACAGTCTCACGCACTGGATAAGTCAGAAGAAATTTGTCTTGGTGTAATTAAAGAAGAAACCACATAATCCCAAAAGGACTATATATTCTTAAATACTTTAATTTTTAAGGAGATTAGGCCAATTTTCGATCAATGTCCTGCACATCTTAAATGTGCCATTGTTTTGAAGAATATAGTAGCATTTCCTTAATACATGTGTTATCTTACTCTCTGGAAGCCTCTATCTCAAGATCCCCTTCCTTTTCATCACTGGGATCCATATCATGGAACTCTGCACAGATGTTCTACCAGACTTTCTCATAGGCAGCCCCAACTAACTGAAATTTAAGGAGTTCCGGAAAGATGCAGAATAGGCAGAGAAACTACACAGACTCTCTTTGATAAAGAAAAGAGGAACCAATTAACACAGATACAGAAGATAATCCTGGAGGCCTAAGCTTTGAAAGTAAGGATACAGAAGTGGACTAAACTTCAGCTAGTAGAAGAACCTGCATGAAAACACCAAAAAAGGAGACTTAAGGACCTGCAGATTGTCAGCGATCCTGGTTGCATGGATAGTTTGGATATTGTCAAGTGGTGTTAGGACCTAAGAATTAACCTAAGAATCGGCCCTGCCAGGCAGGAGCTGCACAGAGGACTGCACTGGTGACTGGTGAATAAAAGGGGAAATAGCAAAGAAGGAGACAAACTAAGCTGTGGACTTTTGGCTGTCCAGAAGGTGCAGCCATTTTGAATGTTTACAAGCAGTTCGACAATTTTGGATATTTAAAGCAACAGTATTTTCTCAGATTCTAGGGACCTAAGAAGAGGTTCCACTTGCCAGGGACAGCAAGGACATACCAGACACTAAGGACTGGAAAGGTACAATATTCCCCTCATTACTCTTATACCCCACATACTCTTGGTGAACAGAAGTGCAGCCATCCCTCACTCACACTCACCTGGGCTAGCAGGAATTCCATCCCAGTCTATCTTCTGATGGCTTGGTGTCCTTCCCTGCCCCACCTAGATTTTTTTTTTTTTCTGTTTTAAAATTATTATTATCATTATTATCCATCCTTTTCATTATTATTCTTTCTTCTTCCCTTTCCAGGTTCTAGTTTTTTGGCTTTTTCTCTATTCCCATTTCCTGGTTCACATTTAGTTTTTATTTCTCAGGGTTTTCCCCATTCCTTGTTTTTCTTTTGGATTCTTCCCACTTGTTTCTTCATTATTTTCCTACTCTACCTCTTTTGTCTTATTCCCCCTCCCTAGATATTGTGGGGTTTTTCTTTTGTTTGTTTTGTTTTGTTTTTTCATATTTCTTTTGACTTTTTAAAGTATTTCTTTAAATATTTTATCTCATTTATTGCCTTTCCTCTTTTCTTTTTTTTTCCTTTTTCTCTTTTTGGTGATTGTTCCTGTCTGATTATGTGGTATGTGTCTTTTATCCTCTTGCTTTTACTTTTCTGATGGTTTTTTTGACTGTTGTTTTTGTTTAACTGAGTGGGAGACAATAACTGTGCCCATATGACCCAACTACACCTGCACATCCTGCAGTTCCACTTACTGAGAGCCACCACTTCTTTCTGCACCAACTGGCCAATGATCTGCAACCAATAAGAGCCTGATTCACCCTTAACTGCTCTTCACAAACAGTTAACAGAGATCTGTTCAGCCACTCTCATTCTCTATCACACCCACTAGAAGATAGGTTGTGAGTGCATAAGTGCTGCCAACTAGTGAATAGAGGAACATGGTACCCTGTTAACTCAGATACATCTAAAAAAAAAAAAGAAAAAAAAAATCATGGGTGAATCACTCCAATATATAATCACCAATAAATATAAATACAACAAAGTCACAATGTCTCAGACACAACAAACCATCACAATCCACACAAAGAAGCAAGATAAAGCAGTAGAAATGGGGGAGCAGGATATAGAACCAGAATACATCCCTAAGGAAGAAGCAGCACTGGAACTCCCTGATAAGGAATTCAGAAGAATTATATTAAGGTACTTTCAACAGATTGAGAGACAGATCAAGGAAAACACTTTAAAAATTAAGGAAAACACAGACAAAACCCTAGAACAATTTCAGAAGAAAATACAAGAACAAAATGACAAAATAAATGAAAAATTATAAATGACACAAAATCCACAGATAGAAGCCCAAAAGATTCATACTAAATTTTCAGAAATAGATAATACATTGAAAGGATAAAGGAGTAGAAATGAATCAATGAAAGATAGAATTAATGAGATTGAAGACAAATACCTGAATACTTCTTTGGAAAGGGATCAATCAGAAAAAAGATCAAAACAAAATGAGGAAAGCATAAGGTTCATGTGGGATGCCATCAAAAGGAAAAACCTACATGTAATTGGAATTCCAGAACAGGAGAGACAAATAAAACCACAGAGAAAATTGTCAAAGATTTACTATAAGAGAATTTCCCTGGTATGATGAAAGATGAGAATATATCCATTCAAGAAGTTCAACAAACCCCAAACAGGATAGATTCCAAAAGAAAATCACCAAATAATCAAATCACATCATAATAAAACTCACCAAAACCAAAGACAAAGAAAGAATCCTGAAAGCAGCCCAGGAAAAACTAAAAGTTACATACAAGGGGCAACCAATAAGACTAAGTTCTGATTTCTCAGCAGAAACCATGCAGGTAAGAAGGTAATGGGATGGTATATATAAAACCCTGAAAGAGAAAAATTTCCAACCAAGAACTATATACCCAGAAAAATTGTCCTTCAAATATGATGGTGAAGTTAGGAGATTTCCAGATAAGCAGAAATTAAGGGAATTTGTTAAAACCAGACTAACCTTACAAGAGATACTAAAGGGAGTCTTTTGAACAGAGAACAAATAATAGCAAACAACAACCAACCATTAATATACATGATGACATAACCCAGAAACCAACCCAGTTATGGAAAATAAAATAAGTAAAATAAGCTTACAAGATTGTAAGACATCAATTGGTAAATGAGGACAACTAAAAAACAAAAAGAGGGAAAAAATAGTGTAGTTACAGAACTTTTAAATGGTGAGGAAGTCAAGAGACTGCAAGATAGAAAGGACTATTCTAAATTCAGGGAGCAAAATTATAAATACGTAGGTAACCTCAAAGGAAAATGATAAACCTTCACATCACAATAAAAAAGAAGACAAGCACAAAGGTTTAGCAAATACTAAAACAACAGCAAGGAAAGAAATGATAACATGATTCATAAACAAAATGAGCTCAGTGCAAAAAAGTATATGGAACAAAGAAACCAGGAAAACCACAAAAAACATATAACACAATGACAGCAACCAATTCATACTTGTCGATAATTACACTGAATGTTAATGAATTACATGCACCACTCAAGAGATGGAGAGTTGCAGAATGGATAAGAAAACATAACTCATCAATATGCTGTCTACAAGAGACACACCTTAGAGACAAACAAAAATTGATGAAAAATCAAAGGTTGGAAAAAGATATATCAAGCAAATGGCAACCAAAAAAGAGCAGGAGTGGCAATATTAATTTCTGATAAAATTGACTTTAAGACAAAAACCACCATAAGAGACAACGAAGGACATTATACAATGATTAAAGGATCAATCGAACAAGACTATATAACCATAATAAATATCTAAGGACCCAAAGGAAAAGCCCCAAAATACATAAATCAGACTTTAGCAGAATTGAAAAGACAAATAGATGACTCCACAGTCATAGTAAGAGACTTTAATACACCACTTTAAATCAAAGATAGAAGAACTGAAAAGAAATTCAACAAAGATGCAGAAGAACTAAACAATACAATCCACCAACTTGACCTTATGGACATGTACAGAGCACTTCACCCAACAACAGCACAACATACATTCCTTTTCAGTGTGCATGGAACATTCTCCATGATAAACCATATGTTAGGCCATAAAGCAAGCCTTAATGAATTTAAAAACATTGAAATACTGCAAAACATCTTCTCAGATCACAATGTGAACCAGGAAAAGGACATGCTTATCTGGAAATCTCCTAACTTCACCATCAATGCTCAGACAACAGAAAAAGAGCAAACACATGAAAATTGAACAACATTCTCCTTAAGAATGATGGGGTAATAAAAGAAATGAAAAAAAATTTAAAAAAAATTCCTTGAATCAAATGAAAATGAAAACACAACATAGCAAAATCTTTGGGACACAGCAAAAGCAGTGATCAGAGGCCAATTTATAGTGATTAATACACACATCAAAAAAGAAGAAAGAGCCAAAATCAACACTTTAAACCAACATCTCCAATAGTTAGAAAAAGAATAGCAGGAAAAGTTACCAGAAGAAAGGAAATAATAAAGCTTTAACTAGAAATAAATAAAAGAAAATTGAAAGATAAAAAAAAAATCAACAAGACTAGATGTTGGTTTTTTGAAATGATTAATAAAATTGACAAATCACTGGTAAATTTAAAGAAGGAAAAGAGGAAGAGAATACAAATAACATGAATAAGCAACAAATGGGCCACATCACAACAGAACCAACTGAAATAAAATATATATATATATATATATATCAGGATACTACGAAGAACTCTACTCCAATAAATTTGAAAATCTAGAAGAAATGGACATATTTCTAGAAACACACCGCTTACCTAAACTAACTGACACAGACTGAAGTGGGAAAGTTGAACAGACCCATAACAAAAGAAGAAATTGAACAGGTCACCAAAATAAAATCACCAATATAAACAAGTCCTGGCCCAGATGGTCAAATCAGTGAATTCTATCAAATATTCAGAGAACTGACACCAATCCTACTCAAACTATTCCAGAACATAGAAAAGGATGGAATCCTCCCAAATTCATTTTATGAAGCAAGCATAACGATACCAAAACCAGGCAAAGACATCACTCAAAAGGAAAACTACAGACCAATATCCCTCATGAATATAGATGCAACAATCTTCAACAAAATCCTAGCCAAAAGACTCCAACAACATATCAAGAAAATCATTCATTATGACTAAGTGGGGTTCATATCAGGTATGCAAGGATGGTTCACCATTAGAAAAACAATCAACAACATCCACCACATAAATAAAAGAGGAAAAGAACTACATGATCATATCAATCAATGCAGAAAAGGCATTTGATAAAGTCCAACACCCATTCCTGATCAAAACTCTCAGCAAACTAGGAATAGAAGGGACATTCCTCAACATAATAAAAGACGTCTGCAAAACCAACAGCCAACATTATTCTCAGTGGAGACTGAAACCATTCCCCTTGCAAACAGGAACCAGACAAAGATACCCTCTATCATCACTTCTATTCAACATTTTATTGGAAGTCCTAGCCAGGGCAATAAGGCAAGAAAGGGAAATCAAAAGTATCCAAATTTGTAAGGAAGAAGTCAAACTATAGAGATTGCTGAAAAAGAAATAAGGAAATCAATACCATTTACATTGTTGTTATTGTTAGGTGCCGTCAAGTTGCCTCCAACTCAATAGCAGCCCTGTGCACAGCAGAACAAAACACTGCCCGGTCCCACACCAGCTCCACAATCCTTGCTATACTTGAGCCCATCACCACTGCCACTGTGTCAATCCCTCTCATTGAGGGTATTCCCCTCTTTCATCGAACTTCCACCTTACCAAGCATGACATCCTTCTCCAGTAAATGGTCCCTTCCGACAACATGACCAAATATGTAAGACAAAGGCTGGCCATTCTCGCTTCCAAGGAGCACTCCAGCTGCACTGCCTCCAGGACAGATTTGTTAGTTCTTTTAGCAATCCCTGGTGCTTTCAGCATTCTTCACCAACACCACAACTCAAAAGCATC
>NW_006921595.1:16631745-16632721 GCF_000298275.1 Orycteropus afer afer | reverse complement strand
CCACCCCCCATGCCCCTCCGCCGCTTCTGCCACCTCCCCACCCTCACCAGATTCCGCCTCTGCCACCTCCCCACCCTCTCCAGGTTCTGCAAGTGTCGGGAGGGAATGGAGCGAATGCTCCAAGTGCGCCGCCCGTCATTACGGGCCCAGCCTCTGGTCTCCGCCTGCACCAGAGGGGCTCCCAGGAAGCTGAAGCTTCATCGTCTACTGTCCAGGCGTTGCCTCTCAGGGCAGTTAGCCCGCCCCGTGAGGACGGAAACAGAACCTGGCAGTACTAGCCGTTTTCAACATCAGACCTGTATAACTGGAAAGCACAAAACACCCCCTTTTCTGAGAACCCCCAAAGCCTGATTAATGTGTTAGACTCCATATTGTTTACCCATAACCCCACTTGGGATGATTGTCAGCAGCTATTGCAGGTTTTGTTCACCACAGAGGAGAAAGAAAGGATCTTGACCGAGGCCAGGAAAAATGTTCCGGGGGATAATGAGCAACCTACGACGCTTCAGAATTTAATTAACGCTGGGTTTCCGTTATCTCGCCCTGGGTGGGACTTTGAACTACTGGAGGGGAGGGAGAAGCTCCAAAAGTACCGCCAGATTCTAATAGCCGGACTCCGAGCAGCAGCGAGGAAGCCGACTAATTTAGCCAAGGTAAACTTAGTCAAGCAGGAACTGACAGAGAGCCCTACAGCATATTTAGAAAAATTGATGGATGCGTTTAAGCTGTATACTCCCATGGATCCGCTAGCTGATGAGAGTAGAGCAGCAGCGGTCCTATCTTTTGTAAACCCAGCAGCCCCTGATATCAGAAGAAAGCTTCAGAAGATAGATAGATTAGATGAGCAGACCCTACAGGACTTAATGAAAGTAGCAGAGAGAGTGTATAATACTAGGGAAACCCCAGAGGAAAGGGAAGAAAGGATATGGAGGGAAGAAAGGGAGTTCCAAGCTAAAGAGAATAAACAAAATCAGAA
>NW_006921595.1:16626085-16627461 GCF_000298275.1 Orycteropus afer afer | reverse complement strand
CAGGAGCACTTTAATCCTCAAGGAGACATCTTTGCTCCTCAACACTTGAAAGAGATTCTCTGCAGCTGATTTGCCCTTCCGTTGGTGTCAATTGTAGAATCAAGCAATGTGAAGTCTTTGACAACTTCAATCTTTTCTCCATTTATCGTGATGTTGCTTATTGGTCCAGTTGTGAGGATTTTTGTTTTCTTTATATTGAGTATAATCCATAGTGCAGACTGTATTCTTCAATCTTTATGACTTAAGTGCATCAAGCCATCCTCACTTTCAGCAAGCAAAGTTGTGTCATCAGTGTATCTCAGATTGTTAATGATTCTTTCTCCAATCCTGATGCCATGTTCTTCTTCATATAGTCCAGCTTCTTGGATTATTTGCTTAGCATGTAGATTGAATAAGTATGGTGAAAGGATACAACCCTGATGCACTCCCTTCTTGAATTTAAACCATGCAGTGTCCCCTTGTTCTGTTCAAAAGACATAAGTAAACATCTTTCTGGTATCCTTTGCTTTCAGCCAAGATCCATCTGACATCAGCAATGATATCCCTTGTTCCATGCCCTCTTCTGAATCCAGCTTGCGCCTCTGGAAGTTATTTGTCAATATACTGTTGCAACCATTTTTGAATTATCTTCAGTAAGATTTTACTTGTGTGTGATACTAATTATATCATTCAATAATTTCCACATTCTGTGGGATCCTCTTTCTTTGGAATGAGAACAAATATGGATCTCCTCTATTCAGTTTGGCCAGGTAGCTGTCTTCCAAATCTCTTGGCATAACTGAGTGAGTGCCTACAGTGGGGCATCCATTTATTGAAACATCTCAGTGTGTATTTCACCAACTCCTGGAGCCTTGCTCTTCATCAATTCCTTCAGTGCAGATTCGACTTCTTCCTTCAATACCATTGGTTCTTGATCATATGCCACCTCATGAAATGGATTAAGATCGACCAGTTCTTTTTGGTACAGTGACGTTGTGTTCCTTCCACCTTCTTTTGATACTTCCTGCATCATTCAATATTTTGCCCATAGAATCTTTCAATATTACAACTCAAAACTTAAATTTTTTCCTCAGTTCTCAGCTTGAGAAATGCTGAGTGTGTTCTTCCCTTTTGGTTTTGTTGCTCCAGGGCTTCGCACAT
This sequence comes from Orycteropus afer afer, assembly GCF_000298275.1. Classification (NCBI taxonomy): domain Eukaryota; kingdom Metazoa; phylum Chordata; class Mammalia; order Tubulidentata; family Orycteropodidae; genus Orycteropus; species Orycteropus afer. Next base: position 16,626,321 of record NW_006921595.1, on the reverse strand, counting down.
TTCATTATAGTAATTGTCTTTGTCTGCTCAAGCTACTCTTTGAAATCTTCTGTTCAGCTCTTTTATCTTTTCATTTCTTCCATTTGCTTTAGCTACTCTCCTCTCAAGGGCAATTTTCATAGTCTTTTCTGACATCCATTTTGGTTTTCAGTCATTGGTGTTCAATGCATCAAATCTATTCTTTAGATGGTCTCTAAATTCAGGAGGGATATATTCAAGATCATATTTTGGCTCTC
>NW_006921595.1:16598669-16624995 GCF_000298275.1 Orycteropus afer afer | reverse complement strand
TGGGCAATCTACTTCTGTAGTGATACTGCCTCAGAAACCCAAGAAGGGATCACTAGGAGTCAGGTCTGACTTGACAGCACATAACAACAACAACAACCAAAAAAAATAAAATACTTGGGAATAAAGCTTACCAGGGACACAAAGGACCTGTACAAAGAAAACTACAAAAGACTACTTCAAGAAACCATGAGAGATCTACATAAATGGAAGAAAATACCATGCTTATGGATAGGAAGATTGAACATTATGAAAATGTCAGTACTACCCAAAGCAATCTATGCATTCAATGCAATCTCAATCCAGATCACATCCACATTCTTTAAGGATATGGAAAAACCAATCACTAACTTTATATTGGAAAAGAAAAAGACTTTGGATAAGCAAAGCACCTTTGAAGAAGAACAAAGCAGGAGGTCTCACACTGCCAGATCTCAAAACCTATACTATACAGCCACAGTAGTCAAAACTGCCTGGTATTGATACAATGACAGACACATAGACCAATGAAATAGAATTGAGAACCCAGAAATAGATCCATCAACCTATGGTCAGCTTATCTTTGACAAAGGGCTGATATCCATTAAATGAGGAAGAAATTGTCTGTTTAACAAATGGTGCTGGCAAAACTGGATATTTATTTGCAGAAAAATGAAACAAGATCTGTATCTCACACCTAACTCCACATGGATCAAAGACTTAAATGTGAAACCTAAAACTATAAAGTTCCTCAAGGAAAAACTGGGGACAAATTTATGGACCCTAATGTATGGCATAAATAGACTATCAAGCATAACCCAAAATGCTCAGACAGTAGAAGATAAACTAGATGAATGAGACCTTCTAAAAATTAGATTTGTATGTGTTTCCAAAGACTTCTCCAAAAGAGTCAAAAGAGAACCTACAGATTGGGAAAAAATATTTGGCAATAACATATCTGACAAGAGACTTATCTCTAGAATTTATAGAAAACTCCAACACCTCAACAACAAAAAGACAAATAATTCAATTAAAAAATGGGCAGAAGACATGAATAGACCAAAGAAAATATTCAGGAGCCCAACAAACATGAAGAAATGCTCACAATCATTAGCCATTAGTGAGATGCAAATCAAATCAACAATGAAATACCATCTTGTCCCAGCACTAGTAGCAAAGTTCAACAAGACAGAAAATAACAAATGCTAGCAAGGATGTGGAGAGATCGGGACTCTCATGCACTGCTGGTGGGACTGTCAAATGATACAACCACTGTGGAAACAGTATGGCAATTCCTTAAAAAGTTGGAATTAGAAACATCATTTGATCCAGAAATTCCATTACTAGGTATCCTAAAGAAGTGAGAGCCAGGATAAGAACAGATATATGCACATCCATGGCCATCACAACACTATTTACAATAGTCATAAGATGGAAACAACCTACGTGCCCATCAACAGAAGAATGGATAACCAAACCATGGTACATACACACAATGGAGTTCTATGCTAACCTAAAGAATCAAAACATCACACAACATGGATGAACTTGGAGTACGTTATGTTGAGTGAAATAAGTCAATTACAGAAGGACAAATATTGTAGTAGTCCATTATTGTAAAAAGTCAAGGGAAGGTTTATATATGGAAGGAAACTTTCTTTATTGATTACCAGGGGTGTGAGGGGAGGAGAGGGAACACTGTTAGATAGGTAGAAACAAGTATTGATTTGTGTGAAGGTAAGGGCAATGTACCAAATGTGAGTGATCAACACAGTGGCAATGAGGAAGAAGAAGACACAGAAAGGTGCATGGGAGGAGCAGACAACAAAGATGAACCCTTTTTCACATACAGTACTGCATTGTCAGTGTTGGTAAACATTGATCTATGGGTGGATAGATGGGTGGGCAGGCTGAAAGATTAGGTATGTCTATGATGGGGGGAGTGTGCCCATGACCATGTATAGGGTTGGCAGACAATGTTTCTACAAGTGTTTTTATATGTTCTGTAAGTATTTCCAGGTGTACAGTAGAGCTGACAAGGGACAAGGTTGTAGTCACTTCTTTGCCACAGCCAGCTACCTGGAAGGAGTGAGTAGTTGGACCTGTGGGCTTGGGACCATGGTCACAAGGGATATCAAGTTCAATTGGCATAACATACTACACAAAAACATTGTTCCACATCCTATTTTGGTGAGTAATGACTGGGATCTTAAAAGCTTGCAAGCAGCCATCTAGATATAATGATGGGTCTCTTCCCATCAGGAACAAAGAAGAATGAAGAAAGCCAAAGATTCATGGAAACAATTAGTCCAAGGGACTGGCACACCATGCAATCCTCAGCCTATATGACTATGAGACCAGAAGAACTAGATGGTGCTTGGCTATCATTGCCAGCTACTCAGAGGGGGATCTATGTAGGAGATCCTGGACAGAGTGGGAGAACAATGGGGAACAAAACTCAAAATCATAAAAAAAAAAAAAAAAGGACCAAGTTTGCTGGTCTGATAGAGCCTGGTGAAACGCCTGAGACTATGGCCCCTAGTTGCCCTTCAGGTATGGAATTTAACCCATTCCTGTGGCTTCCAGCCAAACAAAAGACAGGCATATGGCTGAATATTTACATTAGGTAGATACACTCCTTGGAGAGATCAATCATGGGAGAATAGAAGGGCTGTGTATACACAGGGAGAGAGCTTGGGGGCAGAAGTGCATGGGAGGGAAGGACACAGGGAAGAGGTAATTATGGGGAGGAAGTAGGAAGAGAGCTGCTGCATTGTGGGAAATTGCAGTCAATGTCATGAGACAAAGTGTATGTGAACTGCTGTATGGAAAATGAACTTGCTCTGTAAACTTTCACCCAAATCACAATAAAATTTAAAAAAAAAAAACAAAAAACTTAAGCTGTACCAAAAAAGTGTGTAATTAATGATTATAAAATATATGTCATAAATTATAACTCCTGTTTCATCCTTGGACATAATATAAGTTTAGCAAATAAGAGTCAAAGCATGTTCTTCTGTTTTGCTACTGTTTTTATTGATCATCGCTTTTTAAGCTCTATCTTATTTGGCTGAATCCACAGGAAAGAGATTCACAAATGTTTCACTCTTTGTGAACTTCACCCTCCAAAGATTTTCTGAAACTTTACTCCAGAATCTGTCTTTTAGACACACTCAGAAATCCACTTGGCTCAATACTTCATCGCTTATCATTATGTTCCTATAGGTCATCGTCTTATAGATTTAATTCCCTGGAATTTTCAACATCTGGCCAATGTCTACATCTACAGGACACCCTGCCTTCTGGTTGTCTTTGTAACACATTAATAGGAATTTGATATTTTTTGGTCTGCTAAGTGTTCAGAAGGGTCTGTACTCAGGATCTATATCAATCATTTCTTGATTTCTGATCAGAGGACAGGACTTTTCCTGGCTTGGCAAACTTATCCACTCTTCTTGTACTCTTTCTCATCTCAGGAAGTGGTAATTTTGTCCTTCCAGTTTCTCAGGCCAAAAATCTTGGGGCTAGCCTTGTTTCCTCTCTCTCTCTCACACCTCACATCCAGTCCATCAGTTTTACTTTTTATCATACCTCAAATCTTATCACTTTTTACTACCTTAACTTCTCCCATCTGGGTCTAAGTCAGCATCATTATCATGGTGCATTAGTTTCCAACAGGTCTTCATGCTTCCACTTTCAACATATCCATCCTCACATTCAATGGACACAATAAATTATGCACACAGAAGTCAAAATGATACTTTCAATATACTTTCATTTACTTTACAAATACTGCCATAGTTCTAGTATGTACCAGAACTACTCTAAGCACAATTATTAGTTCCTTTGATCCTCATTCTAGCCACATACAGTAAGTTCCATGGCCATCCTGTTTTACAATCAAGAAAATAGAGCCAAAGAGAAAATAACTAGCCCCAAATCATCTAGTTAATAGGTTGGGGAATCAGGACTCCACATAGGCAGTTTACGTAGCTCAAATCTATTCTCTCAGATTATGGCACTCCTCTGACTGAAAACATCCATTAGTTTCCTGTCTCAAATGGAATGAAATCCAGCATCCTCATTATGCCGTACCAGGTGCTACAGATCACTGGCCTATTTTACAGGAATGAAGTATCCTCTGGTCTCTGGGCCTTTGAGCTGTCCCTCTGACTGGTGCACTCTTCTTCCTTATGCCTATTTGACTTGCTCTCTTCCTTCTTTCAGAATCCTGAGCAGATACCAGTGAGGCTTCCCTAATTCATACCCAGAAACTGCTTCTCTCTATTTTGCTTCTCATTTATCTAGGATATTAGAATTACTGCCTAAATATAAAATATGCATTTGTTTATTTATATTTCCCCATCTAAAATGCAAATTCCATGAGGCTAGGGCTTTGTCTTTTGTTCACTGCTGTATCTCTAGTACCTAGCACAGTCCCTGGCAAAGAGCATGTAGACAGTTGCTGCTATCAGGGAATGACTGAATAATGACTGAAATAATAACCAGAAGTCAATGAGTAGGTACTCACACATATGAAAAGAGGAAGTAAGTCATTTTTACTCTACTCTTTCTGCCCTGCCCTTTTGACCCCTTGCCCTACTTTTTGCTCTTTCTCCAACACGAACCAGAATACAAAAGAATTCCAAGTACACAGAACTGTATGTTTATAATACAATAAGCGAAGCTTGGATATAGAATAATCCAAAAATATTGGTGGGAAATTATTCATGGTTTAGCAAATAATTAAAAATAAAATAAAGCATTTAAATAATTTATAGTGAATATTATTAATAGAAATAATCAATGCAGATATACTTCTTGTGGCAAAAATTATTTATACATTGAAAAACTAGAACTTATGTCTTCTTGATAGAATTGATAGTCATAAGAACAGAGAAAGGAACAATCAGACTTTTTATAATCAACTAAAAAATAATGCTTACAATATTAAACTTGCATTTTACTCACTCAAAAAGGCAGATAGCTTTTATAGTGCTATTGTATTATAGGCACTTTTCTAAGTTCCTTAAGAATAGTGCTCACCTAACCCTAATACAACAACAACCCTAATAAACATCCTATCAGTTAGATGCTAATATCATTCCTTTTTAGAAATGAGAGCAGTAAAATACAGAGAAGTTAAGTAACTGACCTAAAGCTGGCCATGGGTGCAATTCTTTGGGGTCCTGTCTTTCTAATAAAACTCATTATTGATTAGAAAACAGCAGAAGATTTACATCTTATCCTAATTTTGATCTACAAAATTTTACAAAAGCAAATTGGGATTATAAGAAATAACAGCCACAAAAGAAAACACACAAAAGTAAAAGTTAAAATCAGTAACTTAAAATAAAACATCTAACTTGTGCGTTAATAATTGCAGGGAATTTGCACACATAACGATAACAACAATTCAATTCATTGCAATGAAAATAATTTCTGTACAATAAAATTGGAAAGAAATATTGAAATGGCAAAATGGTACTGTGTGAAATAGTTTTCATAGAGTGAAATAGGTTTTCTGGAATTTGCTCTTCTATGACAGCCAGGAGGGTCACATTTCAGTGGTTTGAATCTGAAGAGATTATTTTTCCTTTATGCTTGTCTATTGCATGTTGGGGTTCAGCACCCATTGTCTTCTCTCAGGACTCAGACTTTCTGGAATGTCACTGTTTGAGGTGACAAGCATTATTTCTCATATTTCATTAGCTATAGGCAGTCACAAGGCCATGTCTACCTTCAAGGGTTTACAAAAACTAAAAAGAAACAAACCCGTTGTCAGCGAGTTGATTCTGACTCATAGCGACCCCCATTAGGTTTCTAAGGCGGTAAATCTTTATGGAAGTAGATAATCTCATCTTCCGTCTGTGGAGTAGATGGTGGTTTTGAACCACCAACCTTCTGGTCAGCAGACAAATGCCCTAGACACTAGGAAGTATCATCTCCCTGAATGCTAAGAAATTACTTGGAACACTTACAAGTGAGCGATTATTTACTACTCGTTAAATTTATCAGCACATGACTTGACAGCCCTTCCAAAACCATGAAATCCTTGAATGTAGTTTCCCAGTAAGATAAGCCAGCTGTTCCCCAAGAAGCAAGTGCAGAGGCTTTCTGTGTAGGAGAGGTAAATGCACAAAACTAGGGTTCCAGATACAAGGAAGATGATGCAGCAGGAAATGTCTTGGCAACCATCATTTTCTGCCAGCATAAATGCTGGGAATAATTATAAACATTATAACAGAAGCCCAAGTTCATTGAGAACTCACAAAATGCCAGACACTGTTCTTTGTATGCATGTTCTCATTTAATACCCCAATCCCAATGATAGGTGGTTTATTGCCTATTTTGCAAAATAGGGAACTGAAGAACAAATAAGAAGACCGAACAACAGAGAGGTAAAATACCTTTCTGGGTCTTAGCTAATAAACACTGATTCAATAACAAGAATCTGGGCAGTCAAGCCCAATACTCACTCTCAGAACTGCTCTCCCGTACTGATTCCCCTAACGAATTCTGAATTCTGCAAGATTCAGGTTTAGAGCACTTTATCTCTGGGTGTTTCAGGTTTTTCAATAGTGTACATCAGTGGATCTTCAGTGCAAAAGAGAAGTTGACCCTGCTTGTGGTTTAGCTATAACTGGAAAAGATAACTCCCACAAAATTTTCTCATGATTTTGCCAGGATCAGCATGTGCTCATCCAGATTACTGTGATAAGATGGTTGATGTTGATGCGGGTGGAAATCCTGACTAGGCAGCAAGCGTCCAGGAGCGGGACATTTCCGCTCGCCTCCACAGAAAGCCTGTGCATTGGCTTTTTGGGGAGCAGCTGGCTTATACTACTGGGAAGCTACATCCAAGGAATTCATACTTTTGGAAGGGCTGACAACAGGAAGTGGTCAATAGATTGCCCCAGAACTCTAAGCTTACAGAGGGGCCAGTGTGGCTGTTCTATTTGGACACAGCCATACTGTCCATACACATGAAGGGTAAAAGACTTCTTTTATATAAAGGAATAGTAATTGAAGAAAGAGTGAGTCTCTGACTAAATAAGTTATATTCAAATTACTCACCCACATTTGTTTGGTGATTCACACAAATCACACCGAAATAAATATTAAAAGTATCTGGTATGTACTGAGCTGTAAAACTCTTCAATGGGTGCTTTTTGTCATTTGTGGGCCTTATAATGGTCCCTAACCATTGTCTTCTCTCTCTTCCCACCCCAAACACACACATACACACACACATACATACACACACACACACACTCCATGTCATCCTTATCTTGCCCCAATATTCAATATGGTTTCTTCAAGTCCATTAGATCTATCTCTGAATTCTGCACCATTCTTGGTTATGTGGGGATGCCTGGATCCCTTCTCCCACCCTGGAGTACAAAAGACCCTGTGAGGAGTTCCTCAGGCCTATTAGCCCAGGCATTTAATCATTCCATGACTAGTCTGCTTTTCTAGACCTATAATAGCCAGAAGATTTCTTGAAAGTCTTCCAATCTGACCTGGCTACACCCTGGAACCCTGGGATATGAAGGACCAGTTCCTTTCAGCTTGGCAGAAGGGAATTGAGGAGGAGAGTCAGTGAAAGATTTGGGTCTCTTGCATCATTATGTTGACTTTGGCATAATCTCAGTGTCTTACTACCTTCAGAGCTTTGGATTCTGATAACCAAGCACTTGACTTTCTAGATTTCTGCCTCTGCTGTGAGCTTAAAAATCCATTCATCAATTCCACTGGCATCCCCTTCCTAAGCTGTACCTGCCTCCCTCTGAAGGTAGATCATAAAAAACGTTGTACGGTGAGGAAAAGTAATGGGTCAAAATTGTCCTGTGGTTGGGCAGTTAAGTGAGGTCAGGAACTCTCCTTAATATCTCTCAAAATAGTATTTGTTATATGTGTTTTCCAGAACTCTGTTTCTTCCTATTTTTAAGGTTATTCTAATAATCGTAACCACTAAATTTATGTAACATGTACATGGTGCCAACTTTAGATGGTTTTATCCTTTAATCCTTACAGAACACTATGAGCTGGAACTGTTATCTCTTTTTACAGATAAGAAAAGGGAGTCTTCCCGATATTCAGTAACTTGACCAAGGTCACACAGGTAGTAAGTGGTAGAGCAAGGCACTATACTGGTCACAGAGTATACAAAGATAAACACACTGGAGCCTCTGGTAGGTTTGGACTGCCAAAAAGTCTGGTGGGTTCACCAGCCTTAGAGTTAGCAGCCAAGCACTTAACCACTGAGCCACCAGACCACTGTTAGGAAGGCTAGACAAGGGAAAATAATGGGAGAGGTTAAGAAAGGGTGTTTCAAGCTCAAGAAGTAGTATCAACAAAAGCACAGAGGCAAGCTGAAATAGAGTTTGCTCCCTGCATAGCACTACTTTTCCAGTTATCTCCTGCCATGTAAAAAACCACCCCAAAGCTTAATGGCTTCTAAGCAGTTATTTCATTCACAGACCTACAATTTGGAGGGATAGCTTACCTGTTCTCTACTTGGCATCATCTACAGTAGCTCAAAAACTAGGAGATAGAATCAACTGAAGGCTTACTCAGATGTGAGTTGATAATGGCACTAATGGCACTAGGCTAAGATCTTAGCTGCATCTGTTGGCTGGTAACCTACTCCTGGTCAATCCATGTGGCTTTGGCTTCCTCATAACATGGTGGCTGGGTTCCAAGGATGAACATCCTCAGAAAGAGTAAACCGAATGTAATCATATCACATTTCATGATCTAGCCTTATAAGTTATGCAGCATCAGTTCCAACTCATTCCATTTGTCTATACAGCAACAAAGTGACACCCAATTTCAAGGTGGAGAGGAATAGACCTCAAGCTATGAGGTGATTTTGGAAGAATATGTGGAACCAGAATTATAGCTGTGGTCATTTCTTAAATATATAATATGATACTACCCAAAAGAACAATATAATATCAGAACAATATAAATTGCTGATAGAGCCATCTCCTACAACTATGCAATGTCCTTCCTGATCTAATCACACAATTAGCTATATGAGATCACTAATTGACTCATCCTTTACTTAAAGGGAGTTGCCAACATAAAGCCAAAAAAAGAAGTTAAATCATCCACAAGAAAGCAACGTGAGTTACCCAGAAGGCTGGGCCTGAAAAAAAATGCTGTCATCATTGCACAAAAGTCTCATTGTGTTATTTTGATCACATGGCAAACAATACATTCATGCACTGTCTGAAACAATGACTTAGCCAGAAGTTGTGTCCCAAGACTTGATATTTGATTCTTACAATTGAAACACCATCTCAAGCAATTTGTCCCAGGCTGCTATAACCAAAAAACAAACTTCTTGTCATTGAGTCAATTCTGATTCATAGCAACCCTATAGGACAGAGTAGAACTGCCCCACAGGGTTTCCAAGGCTGTGATCTTTATGGAAGCAGACTGCCACATCTTTCTCCTGCAGAGCTGCTGGTAGCTTCAAACTACCAACCTTTTGGTTGGAAGCCAAGTGTTTAACCACTGTGCCACTAGGGCTCCTTCTGTTCCTATGTTGTTGTTGTTGTTATGTGCCATCGAGTCAAACCCGACTCATAGCGACCCCTCCTTGGGTTTCTGAGGCAGTATCACTACGGAAGTAGGATCGCCCAACCTTCCTTCCGAGGAGTGGCTGGTGGGTTTGAACCGCCAGCCGTCTGGTTAGCAGGCAAGTGTCTTAGCCACTATGCTACCAGAGCTCCCTATAGATCCTTCTTTTTCTATACACAGTAGCCTATAATTCTTGAAGAATCCTTAATGGTTTTGCATAGTCATTTCATAAACTGTTCTTATTGTTTGAAGAAATGTCTTCAGAATAGCTTAAACCCTTTTGGCCTCATCTCACAGGATACAAGAGTCATAGTGCCACACTATCTAATATTAACAGTCCAATTGTACAACACCATTGTTTCGATGTCCCAAAAGGCTCATAGTTCAGGTTGCTCAGTACAGCACACCAAGTCATGGACTGTAAAGTTGCTTCTCTCTAACAATTTGGAACAGTACCAAAATGATTAGAGCCCTCTCATCCAGAATCATTTAACACAGGATCATCAGAGATGTGAAGTAGAAAAGCAGTGATTCTTTCCTGGCCCCTATTTTAAAGAAAGTGGGCATAAAGGTAAGCAAAAACAGTCATGGGCTTTGTACCACAGAACTAACCAAATGGACAGAAATTAATAGAATAATTACGCAAATATGGGATGCAATGTAAAAGAGATAAATGCTATGAAGAGAAAGCACCTGATTCTATAAGTACATCTTTTAAAAAAACTGACATATACACATGGGGAAGATTTCCCTGAGAAAGTGACATTTGACTTGAAGCTGAAGAATGAGTACAAGGTAATGTGGAGTGAGGCGTAGAGCAAGAGGGAAATTGCAGACAGAGGAAACAACTTGAGCCAAGGGCTGTGAAGCAGGAGGGACCCCAATGAGCTCCAGGAACTGAAAGAAGGTTGCAGGGCACAGCACACAGGGTGCCTGCAAGTACAGTCCCAGGCGAGGTTAGACAGGTAACCCAACCCTTGTCCTGAAAAGAATGAGCAGCATTAACAGGTTTTAGGCTAATACTTTTTGGTTTTTTTAAGTTTATTCCATTTTCAATACCAGGAATGTATGCACTCATTAGAACAGTCAAATACACAAGATCAAAAGGAAACATTTGTCCAGGGATAAAGTTCAAACAGCAGGAAAGGATAGGATAAAAGGATAAAGGGAAATGGTGAATACAGGAAGGAAGTGGGAAGAATGCTGTTACATTGTGGGGACTGCAACGAATGTCACAAAGCAAAATGTGCATGAATTTTTGAGTGCAAATCCAATTTGCTCTGCAAAATTTCACCCAAAATCACAATTGAAAAAAAAATGTTTATTCTATTTTTGTCCAGTCTCATGGCCACTCCCCCTGTGTCAGGGTAGAACCAAACTCCATAGGGCTGTTCAGTGGCAGAAGCAGATGGCCAGGCTTTTCTTCTGAGGTGCCTTTGAATGGACTTGAACTGCCAACCTTTCAGTTAGTAGCCCAGCATTTAATCACTTGCCCCACCCAGGGACTTTATTCCATTTATCCACCCCACCGTACCCCACCCCAAAAAAAACACCAAACCCACTGCCATCAAGTCTATTCCAACTCATAGCAACCCCATTGGGTTTCCAAGGCAGTAAATCTTTACAGAAGTGGACTGTCCCATTCTTTCTTTGGCAGAGTGGTCTGTGGCTTTGAAGAAATGTCTTTAGAATAGCTTAAACCCTTTTGGCCCCATCTGTATGGACTATATTTGAATCGCCAACCTCCTGGTTAATAGTCAGATCCCTTAGATAATGAGCCATCAAAACTCATTTATTCCATTTGGGAGCATGTAATTTTAAACTAGAGAAAGGCAAGTAAGAGTTATGCAGTCATTTAAGTGTTGACCCTGCACGTCTTGTGCCAGAGATTATTCCTTGTACACTATAACTTGCTGCTTTATTGTCCTTTAACAATACATGTTCTTCTTACCATTATTTATTCTCCCATATCATTCCATCCTACAGACCACAGACAGTTAATCTTCCCAACAGTATTTTTGCCACGTCTCTCTCCTTCTCAAAAACTTTTAGAGGAAAGTTCAGGAGGGAGCACAGATTCAAATGCTCTTCTTTATTATTTATGGTCCTATGTAATCTGTTTCCTCCACAGCTAACTCCTACTCTAACCCAAATGAGTCTTCCACGTCATTCAAACTCTGTTTATTTCCACCTTCATGCTTTTGCTTATGTCATACCTCTCCTTAGGGTGATCTTGCTCTCTACCTAGCTTAGCCATCCTTTACTCATGGATCAGAACATTGCCCAAGTCCTATATTTGTGGAAGCTTCGACAGCCACTCCAGATTACATTTATTTCTCTCTCTTAGATCTTACAAGGATCTTTGGTGGTGTGTTGGTTAAGGCATTTGGCTGCTCAACAAAAGGTCAGTAGTTTAAACCTACCAGCTGCTCTGCAGAAGAAAGACTGGGCAGTCTGCATGTAAAGATGTACAGACTTGGAAACCCAGTGGAGATCGCTGTAAGTTGGAATTGACTCAATGGCAGTGAGTTTTTGGTTTTATAGCTCATTTAGTTCTGTTATCTCTATTTTCATATTTACAAGTCACAAATGAATACACCATCTTAGAACATTCTGTAACTATTTTACCTAGGTTTGTCTTATCTCTTGCAAGAAAAGCACAAATTCTTTGTGGGCAGGCACCATGTGTTTTATCTCTTTCACATTTCTCATTGCTGTTAGTTGAAGGGTCAACTTCAGGAAAGAGTAAGGAAACGTTCAGCTGACTGGAACTGAGCTGAAAATAAACAATCTATTTCATAAGCAACAGTGACATCTAGTGAATTGAAAGCTGAATGACTTTTTCTGACTTTTTAATAGTTGAATGAAGTATTCATAAAATGATTATTACAGATTATTTTAGTCTCTTTGCAGTGTGAATGGTTAAATGCTGAACTACTAACTGAAAGGTTGGTGGTTCAAACCCACCCAGAGATGTGTTGGAAGACAGGCCTGGTGATCTGCTTCCAGCAGTGCACAGCCTTGAAAACCCTATGGAACAATTATGTTCTGCACACAGAGTCTCCTGACAGCAACTAATAGTAACATAGATTATTGAATCAACCCCAGTTATTCCCATCACTTAGGCTTGCTTATGAAAGGATTAGATGCTCTGCTGTGCCCAGTGTCTTTTACCCTCTTATCATCCAACGGCCCACAGATAGCTGGTAAGTGGTCCCTGCTGGTGTATCTTCCAAACCACAACTTCTCATTCCCATAGGAAGATCACCAGAAGATTTCATGGAGATTATGAGATTTTTTTTTAAATTTCTGCTTCCTGTTAAGACAGAGATTTGTGTGAACAAATGTTTACTTTGGAAATAAAAGATGTAATTGAAGAAGAAACTTGAGACAATAAATACGATAGAGCAGAAACTCATGTCAAAGCCAGATGGTGTAGAGGAAAGCTTGTGGGTGCGGTGTCTGGGAGACTTGGGATCCAATGTCAACCCCTTCCTTAAAGCCATGTGGTAGTTACGACAGACTAACAACTCTGGAACTCATCCCAGAATGAGTCTTCTCATCCCAAACAATGAAGATGGCATCTACCTTGCCAGGCAGCTTTGAAGAGGGTTAAATGCAATCATGTACATTGAAGACCGGACAAGTAGGTGATCAATAACTGGCATTTGTTATTACTGCTTTACATTTTATTAGGAATGATTTAATTCATTTTCCCAATTTGATTTTTTTTTTCAAAACCAACACCTGGTTTTTAAACTTGAGATTGTCAGTAACTAACTCTGATTAAAATTACCTAATCTCTCATCATTGCAGATGCTGTGACTGCAAAATGAGTGTTGAAAATCTACCTAACATCTATGAAAATGAAACAGGAATTCTAATTTAGCATAAACACATCAAAATTAGAAGAATCATAAAGACTTAGGAGAACTGAGGCAGATCAAAATTATTTCTATATGTAGTACTTGAAAATATGACCTCTTATATTCAAGGTATAAATTGTGAAGATAACCTGGATTTGCCAGGGCAACAGGTTTATCACAATATATTCCAAAGTACTGATTTGTGTGGCCCTCCTGTGGGCAAAATGTGAATCACAGTCACCCTTTAAAAATGTATTTTGTTAGAAAATCATCTGAGGCTTTTTAAGTTTTATCTGAACCCTAAGGCTCTGGTAGCGTAGTGTCTAAGGCATTTGACTGCTAACCAGAAGGCTGGCGGTTCAAACCCACCAGCCACTCCTCAGAAGAAAGGTTGGGCAATCTACTTCGGTAGTGATACTGCCTCGGAAACCCAAGGAGGGGTCACTATGAGTCAGGTCTGACTTGAGGGCACACAACAACAACAACAAGGTAAATCATTGGCTGTTAATCAGAAGGTTGGTGGTTCACACCCACCAGCTGCTCCCTGGGAGGAAGATGAGGCAATCTATCTCCATAAACATTTATAGCACTGGAAACACAATGGGGTCACTGTGAGTCAGAATTGACTTGATGGCAGTGGGTTTGCTGTTTAGTTTTAAGGTAAAGCAAGAGCTTGTTTCACAAGTTTGCCATTTTGCCTATTATTTGAAACTTGGCAAACATTTCTCCACTTCAAAAATGTTATATACGGTGGTTTGTTTCCCAATCAATCCCACAGATTATTCCCACGGTTAGGCCTCAACTTTATAACTCTCTGACTCATAGTGACCCCCTCCTAGGGTTTCTGAGGCGGTATCACTGTGGAAGTAGATTGCCCAACCTTCCTTCCGAGGAGTGGCTGGTGGGTTTCAACCACCAGCCTCTGGTTAGCAGTCAAATGCCTTAGACACTACACCACTAGAGCTCCCTTTATAACTCTACTAGCTTGTATTAGAGCAAGTAACAGCAATAGATGGTGAAGTTTCTTTGAGAATTACCGATTTTCTAGCCTGGAAGAAATTCAAGATCTTAATTCCAAATTCCAGCTGAGTTCCCTGGTAATGGGAGCAAATATTCCCCTCCCCATATAGAAAACATGCAGCTGTCTCTTCAGCTGAGCATTAGAATGGAAACAAGTCAAGCAGAAGACCTGGGTTCTAATTGTCACTTTTCAATTTGTTGCTGGGGGTGATGGTGTTGTTTTGTGCCACTGAGTAGATTCCAACACATAGTGAACCTATAGCTCCATAGGGTTTTCAAGGCTGTGATCTTTACAGGAGCAAATCACCTGATCTTGTCTCCCAGAGTGACTGATGCTACTCCTCCCCAATTCTAAAATCCAAAAATATCTCCAGACATGACCACATGTCCTCTAGGGAACAAAATTGTGTCCAGTGGCCTAAAGTGATAATAGCAAATAAATAGAAATTATGCTCATATCTGGATGTTCTGGCTACAAACAAGTATGCAGACCATGATATCATAATGAAACCAAATCAAATTTACTACTATCAAGTCAATTCTGACTCATAGTGACTCCCATTGGGTTTCCAAGGTGGTAAATCTTTACAGAAGTAGATTGCCCAGTCTTACTTTCATAGAATGACTGGTGGATTTGAACCACCAGCCTTCTGGTTAGCAGTCAGGTGTCTTAGGCACTGTGCTACCAGAGCTCCATATCATACTATATATATATATATATATATATATATATATATATATATATATATATACACACAAAGCTCTGGTGATGTAGTGCCTAAGGCATTTGCTGCTTGCTAACCAGAAGGCTGGAGGTTCAAACTCACCAGCCAATGTTTGGAAGAAAGGATGGGCAATCTACTTCCGTAGTGATAGTGCCTCAGAAACCCAAGGAGGGGTCACTATGAGTCAGATCCAACTCTACGGCAGTGAGTTTGGTTTTGATTTTTTATGTGTGTGTGTGTGTATCTCTGCTTCCCTTGTGTTGATGCCAATTCATAGTGATCCTCTAGGACATAGAAAAACTGCTTCACAGGGTTTCCATGGCTGTAATCTTTATGGAAGCAGACTGCCACATCTTTCTCCCATGAAGCTGCTAGTGGTTTTGAAATGCTGGCCTTTTAGTTAGCAGCTGAGTGCTTTAACCATGTCACCACCAGGGATTCTGGTATATATATGCCAGTTGCCATGAAATCTATGACAGTTGACTCATGGCAACCCATGTACATCAGAATAGTACTGTGCTCCATAGGTTTCTCAGTGGCTGATTTTTCTGGAAGTAGATCTCCAGGCTTTTCTTTGAATCCTGGGTAGACTCAAACCTACAACATCTCAACTAGCAGCTGAGCACATTAACCATTCACACCACCAGGAAACTCCGTACACCCTCGGAGCCTTCCTGGAATCATAGAATCTTAGACCCCAAAGTTTCTTATGATATTCAGGTAATGTCCTTATTTTGCTATTGAGCAAAACAAAATCTAGAGATATGACCTGATTATCAAGGAAGGAGGGTTGCATTTCCAGTATCCCCCTTACCACACACACAAATACACTGCCAACTCACAGTGACCCTCTAGGCAGAGTAGAACTGCCCTATAGGGTTTCTAAGACTGTAAATCTTTACAGAAGCAGATTGCCAGATCTTTCTCAGAATGGCAGGTGGGCTCAAACCACCATGCTTTAACCACCCCACCACCAGAGTTTGGAAAATGAGGCTGACACCCAAAGCCAAGGGGCTTCAGCCCATAATCTGGGCATCATGGCCAAAGCGCAGTGTCATAGAGCAGAGCCATTGCCCAGATGATTTTGGGGACAGAGGATTATTTCAAGCCTTGAGATCTAATGAAACTTGCTCTATTGGGTTTTAAACTTGCTTGGTAACCTCCAATTTCTCCCATTTGAAAAAGGAATGTGCCTCCCCAATTACTGTAGTTTGGCAGCAGATTACTTGTTTCCTGGGTTTCAAGCATCTATGAATGGAAAAGAATATTGCCCCAGGGTGGAATACACCCAATGTCTCACTAATACTTGATTTAGGTGATTCAGAAGATGAGGTTTTAAACTTAAGAGTTGATGTTGGAATGAGATAAGACTTTTAAGATTATTTGATGGGGTGAGTATGTACTGCAACTGAAGGATATGAATTTGGGGGAGACATAGGGTGCAGCAAGGTGGGAAAGTGGGAGAAAGGACAGAAAAAGTCCAGGGGGACCAGGACAGAGTGAGGAGGCAGCCACAGGGATCCAGGTGAGAGGAGGGAATCCAGGCCATGGCCCAAAGCTCAAGTCAGGAAAGCAGGGGTAAAGGACAGAAAAAGACCAGGGGAACCAGGACAGGGAGAGGAGGCAGCAGTAGAGATGCAGGTAAGAGGAGGTTGGAAAGGTTTCGAACAGCTAAGGGAGACAAACTTGTCTGTTGGTTTGTCCTACTGTGGTGACGTGTTGCTGTGAGTCTTGAGGCTGTGCCACCGGTGTTTGCAATCCATTGGGGTGCACATGGTGCACAGGTATCAGTATGGCTTGCAGACTGAGACAGACTAGGAAGAAGGAAGAGGCCATCCACTTCTCAAAAAATTGGCCAGGGAAAACCTTATGAATAGCAGAGAGACACTGTCTGATACATAACTGCACAACTTTATGAATAGTCCAGAAATGTTGTCCAATACAGAGAAGAGGATGAGTCACTAAGGTTAGAAGTCTCTCAAAATACGACTGGGAAAGAGCTGCATCATCAGAGTAAACCCAGCCTTACTCATATGGATAAGGTAAAGCTTTCCAGACCTCCATGTGCTGATATGGCACCACCCAAATTGAGGAGAAACAGCTGCAGACATCCATTAATCATCAGAACATGAATGCACAAAGTATGAACCTAGGAAAATTGGAAGTTGTCAAAAATGAAATGGAATGCATAAAGATTGATATCCTAGGTGTTAGTGAGCTGAAATGGACTGGTTTTGGCCATTTTGAATCAGACAATCATATGATCTACTATGCCAGGAATGACAAATTGAAGAGGAAAGGTGTGGTATTCATCATCACAAAGGATGTTTCAAGGTCTGTCCTGAAGTACAATGCTATCAGTGATAGGATAATATCCTTATGCCTACAAGGAAGACCCATTAATACTACTATTATTCTAATTTATGCACCAACCACCAAAGCCAAAGATGAGAAAATTGATGATTTTTGTCAACTTCTGCAGTCTGAAATTGACCAAAAATGCAATCAGGATGTGTTTATTATCACTGGTGACTGGAATGTAAAAGTTGGAAACAAAGAAGAATCACCGGTAGTTGAAAATTTGGCCTTGGTGACAGAAATAATGCTGGAAATCGTATAGTAGAATTTTGCAAGACCAACAACTTATTCATTCCAAATACCTTTTTTCAATAACACAAAGGGTGGCTATACATGTGGACTTCACCAGATGGAACACACCGGAATCAGATTGACTACATCTGAGGCAAGAGGCAGTGGAAAATCTCAATATCTTCAGCCAAAGCCAGGCCAGGAGCTGACTGTGGAACAGACCATCAACTGCCTATATGCAAGTTCAACTTGAAGTTAAAGATAATTAAAACAAGTCCATAAGAGCCAAAATATGATCTTGAATATATCCCTCCTGAATTTAGAGATCATCTAAAGAATAGATTTGATGCATTGAACACCAATGACTGAAAACCAGAAGAATTGTGGGATGACATTAAGAACATAATTGATGAAGAAAGCAAGAGGTCATTAAAAAGATGAGAAAAGAAGACAAAAATGGATGACAGAAGAGACTCTGAAACTTGCTCTTGAGCAGAGGGTAGCTAAAGCAAATGGAAGAAATGACAAGATAAAAGAGTTGAACCGAAGATTTCAAAGAGCAGCTCAAGAAGAAAAAGCCAATTACTATAATGAAATGTGTGAACACATGGAGTTAGAAAACCAAAAGGGAAGAACATGCTTGACATTTCTCAAGCAGAAAGAACTGAGGAAAAAATTTAAGCCTAGAGTTGCAATATTGAAAGATTCTATGGGCAAAATTTTGAATGATGCAGGAAACATCAAAAGAAAATGGAACGAATACACTGTATGATAAAGAACTGGTCGATCTTCATCCATTTCAGGAAGAGGTATATGATCTAGAACAAATTGTATTGAAGGAAGAAGTTGAAGCTGCAATGAAGGAATTGACAAAGAACAAGGCTCCAAGAATTGAAAGAATACCCACTGAAATATTTCAACAAACAGATGCCCCCCTGGAGGCACACACTTGGTTATGCCAAGAGATTTGGAAGACAGCTACCTGGCCAACTGACTGGAGGAGATCCATATTTGTACCCATTCCAAAGAAAGGTGATCCCACAGGATGTGGAAATTATCAAACAATATCATTACTATCACATGTAAGTAAGATCTTACTGAAGATAATTCAAAAACGTTTGCAGCAGTATATTGACAGAGAACTTCCAGAAATGCAAGCTGGATTCAGAAGAGGACGTGGAACAAGGGATATCATAGCTGTTGTCAGATGGATCTTGGCTCAAGACAAAAAATACCAGAAAGATGTTTACTTGTGTTTTATTGACTATGCAAAGGCATTTGATTGTGTGGATCATGACAAATAGTGGATAACATAGAGAAGAATGGGAATTCCCAGATAGTTGATTGTACTCATGAGGAGTCTGTACATCAACCAGGAGGCCGTTGTTCGAACAGAACAAGGGGACACTGCATGGTTTAAAATCCAGAAGGGAGTGTGTCAGGGTTGGATCCTTTCCCCATACTTATTCAATCTATATGCTGAACAAATAATCCAAAAAGCTGGACTATATGAAGAAAAACATGCCATCAGGATTGGAGGAAGAATCATTAACAACCTGCGATATGCTGACAACACAACTTTGCTTGCTAAAAGTGAGGATGACTTGAGGCACTTACTGATGAAGACTGAAGAGTACAGTCTGCAGTATGGATTACATCTCAATATAAAGAAAACAAAAATTCTCACAACTGGACCAATAAGCAGCATCAAGATAAACGGAGAAAAGATTGAGGTTGTCAAAGAATTCACGTTGCTTGGTTCTACAATCTACACCAATGGAAGCAGCAATCAGGACATTAGACCACGTATAGCACTGGGCAAGTTGGCTGCAAAGGACCTCTTTCAAGTGGTGAGGAGCAAAGATGTCTCCTTGAGGTCTAAGGTGTACCTGACACAAGCCATGTAAATTTCAATCACCTCATATGCATGTGAGAGCTGGACAATGAATAAGGAAGACCAAAGAAGAGTTGATGCTTTTGAGTTATGGTGCTGTTGAAGAATGCTGAAAGTACCAGGGACTGCTAAAGGAACTAAAAAATCTGTCCCGAAGGAAGGGCAGCCAGAATGCTCCTTGGAAGCAAGAATGGCCAGACTTCATCTCACCTACTTTGGTCGTGTTTTCAGAAGGGACCATTCCCTGGAGAAGGATGCCATGCTTGGTGAGGTGGACGGTGGACAAAAGAGGGAAGGTCTTCAACAAGATGGATTGACACGGTGGCTGAGACGATGGGCTCAAGTATAGCAAGGATTATGGAACTGGCGCAGGATCAAGCGGTGTTTCGTTCTGCTGTGCATAGGGTCACTATGAGTCAGAAATGACTCAAAGGCACCTAACAACAACAACAACAACATAGGGTGCTACACTATAGATTAATTTGTATTCCCCAACATATGTTTTGGAATCCTAACCCTTACATTTGTGAGGTAATTCCATTAGGGAACGAGGTTTTCTTTGTTAAGCTAATTAGGCCATATCAGTGTAGAAAACCAAACTCACTGATGGGTAGTTGGGTCCGACTCATAGAGACCCCTCCTTGGGTGTCTGAGGTGGTATCTCTAGAGAAGTAGATTGCCCAGTCTTCCTTCCAAGGAGTGGCTGGTGGGTTTGAACTGCCAGCCTTCTGGTTAGCAGTCAAGTGCCTTAGGCACTATGCTACCAGAGCTCCTATTATAATTCTTAGTCTACTAAAATTTAAAACTATTATTTTAAAAAGTGTCATTTAACCCCCAAGAGAAGTGATAAAACATTAACATCTTGCCTCAGAATAAAATTAATATTTAGATCAGGAAACTACCAGCCCACTCATGCTATAAATACAACTTATGTATGAATTCAAGCATTTGTCCTATTTTATAGCAACAGCATAAGAAACAGCACAAAATACTATTAACTACTTAGTAAAATCATTTTTATTAGTAAGTATTTTATTAATTTAATATTCTTTACCATTATTCTGAGGTCTTCTCAAGATAAAGTACATTTTTCTTTTTTAAGCAAGAATTAAAGAAGGGAGAAAATTCAATTCCATTGAGACTATCTTGGAATAAAACGCTTCCTTATTCTTTAGGAAAAACTCAGTCATAATCAAAATTCCTAATGTCAGATTTGTGGTCTATAGAAGTCTCTATAATATGTTTTTAATATAAATAACACACTGCTAGTATGTATGGGGGAGCTCTGGTAAGTGTAGTGCCTAAGGCACTTGACTGCTAACCAGAAGGCTGGCATTTCAAACCCACCAGGCACTCCTTGGAAGCAAGATGGGGTAATCTACTTCCGTAGTGATACTGCCTGGGAAACCCAAGAAGGGATCGCTATGAGTCGGTCTGGTCTGACTCAACAGCACATAACAACAACAACAAGTATGTAAGGAAAAGTAATTTTCCCTCTGGTGGATTAGAAATTATTTCAGAAACCTTTATAAAGCTCAAATGAGAAAGGCATTGCTTCTAATAACTTGCCTAGATTGTTCATTGAGATACAATGTTTCAATCCTGTAATTTATTTACAGAAAAAGCCATTAAAAAGAAAATTGCCCTCATATGTGACTGGCTGATGTTTTCTTGCCTGGAGCAAATTAATCTTGTGACTAATCATGCCTTTTATTTTAACTGATGTTTAAGTGAGAATGGAGTTGATGGCCTTTGGTGAACAAAATGTATTTTTGAATGCCTGGCTGGCTGGCTAGGAGATTTTATACACTGTTGCTGTTGTTGTAATGTGCTGTGGAGTCAGACCTGACTCAGCGACCCCTCCTTGGGTTTCAGAGGCAGTATCACTACATAAGTAGATTGCCTCATCTTCTTCCAAGGAGTGGCTGGTGGGTTTGAACAACCAGCCTTCTGGTTAGCAGTCAAGTGCCTTAGGCACTACGCTACCAGAGCTCCCATTTCAACTCCATTAATGTAATCTTTCTTACTTCATGCTGTGAAATCAAATATCACTATCCCAGGG
Source organism: Orycteropus afer afer (assembly GCF_000298275.1). Taxonomy (NCBI): domain Eukaryota; kingdom Metazoa; phylum Chordata; class Mammalia; order Tubulidentata; family Orycteropodidae; genus Orycteropus; species Orycteropus afer. The sequence goes on along the minus strand of NW_006921595.1, from coordinate 16,603,272 downwards.
AGGTTATTTTTCCTCCATTCAGAAGAGGAACTTAAAAAAAAAAATTCCACATATAAAAATAAGCAGGGATAGAACCAGACAACTTTATGCAATGAATCTCAAATTCTAACTCAAATATAAATCACTCTAGAGCCTGTTTTAAAATGCAGATTCAGAGGCCACACTCTCCAGAGATTCCGATTCAATAGTCTAAGGAGGGACTAAAGAATCTGCATTTTTATTAAGCATCCTACAGGCAGTTCAAATCCACCAGCCACTCCTCGGAAGGAAGATGAAGCAATCTACTTCCGTAGTAATACTGCCTCAGAAACCCAAGGAGGGGTCGCTATGAGTCCGGTCCGACTCGATAGCACATAACAACAACAATATTTTGATATAAGCATTCCAAGAATTTAATTTAATAAGCACCGAAAACACACTGGGTTACATTACCTGCTTCTTAAAACTGATTGTTGAGACATGAGTGCAGTTAGCTGTTATCTTCTAGGTCCTAAAATATCTGTTGTTGTTATTTGCCATAGAGTCACATTCCTACTCACGGTGACCCCATGTGTGCAGAATAGAACTGCTCCATTGGGATTCAAGGCTGTGACCCTGTGGAATCAGATCGCCAGGCTTGTCTTCAGAGGCATCTCTGGATGGATTAGCAGCTTTTCTCTAAACTTTGAGCAGCAATAATAATTATTTATTAACTTGGGAGCTCTGGTGGTGTAGTGCCTAAGGCATTTGACTGCTAACCAGAAGGCTGGTGGTTCAAACCCAACAGCCACTCCTCAGAAGGAAGGTTGGGCAATCTACTTCTGTAATGATACTGCCTCAGAAACCCAAGGAGGGGTTTCTATGAGTCGGATCCGACCTGACAGCAAGTGAGTTACTTATTAATAATATATCTAATCAAGTCTCATTATTTGTAGTAGTTAGGTTCTACTAAGTCTCCAGAAACACTGAATTAGCAAATATTGAATAATTGCTAAAGGGGAAATGCAGTGTTAGGTTCCTTGAGCCTCTGGGAACAACATTGTGGTCAACTGTCTTGGTTACTTTGTGCTGCTCTAACAGAAAGCATCCCAAATTGGAATGGCTTGAACAAACAAGAGTTTATTCTTTTACAGTTTTGGAGGCTATAAGTCCAAGTTTAAAGTGCCAAGCTCTAAGAGCTGGGTGAAAGCCCCTTGACCTTGGGCTTCAGTTCTGTCTCTTGTCCCTGGCCCACTGGATCTAGAAGTGTTGCTTCACTCAGGCAGCTGCTAGCTGCTGAAGCTAACACGTCCAAGGTCAACAAATAAAATGGCACAGTCCCAATATTACCCAAAACACAACAGACCACTAGTTCAAGTCCAGACAGTCCCAACACCTGCCAGAAAACATGGCAGGCTACTAAACAAAGACTCACCTACATGCAGGTTACAAGTATGCCAAAACCTAAAGACCTTCCTCAAACCTTCTCCTTATATACTAACTAGAAGCAGACCACATCTCTAAAACAGCTACTCAGCTGCTCACAGAAGATTCCATCATGGAGCTGATTGCCAGTCTCATCATGGGTAATAACCACAACCAGCTGCCCGTCCACTCCAAACCAGGCCCAGCCAAGTTGACACATAACCTTAACTACCACATCAACTTATCTTACATAATTTTGTTTTATGTTTGTGTCTAAAGATATGTTTTTAAATCATATATATGTTAACACATTAACAATGAATTCACAGACAACACTGTAAATCACACCTAAACAATGCTTATCTAACACACATAGTTTTTCTCCATAAGGCACATCACAGCCTTCTTGCACTTAGAGACAATAGACAGCAAACACTTTAGCACTATGCTTGGGGACCATTTAAACAGCAAATCACCAACAAAATGTGGAATTTAAAAAAAAAAAAAGTGAAAAACATAGCACTGAATAGATCACTAAAAGTATGGAAGCCAAAACAAGAAGGTAGAAATCTGCTTTGTTGGACTTTAGCTGCAAATGTGCACATAGTATAATTCAAATTTTTTTTCACTCTGCACATATTGGGCGAAGCATAAATAAAAACAAAATCTCCGGCCAATCCAGATAAACTCTGTACAAAATTAAAGAGAAATAAAACAGGTGTCTGTTGTTGTTGTTGTTGCGTAAGTATTAAACCAGAATGTGATGCACATCACCGGCAATCCACAGAGATTGCAAAGACAGGAATGTTATGCTTTTACATAGTCAAACAGATGCAACACACTTCAGATATGGTCTCCAGATATACGGTAATTAATCCTCAAATGGATTTGACATGACTATTTGTCATTCAAGGAGCCATGGTTGTGCAGTAGTCAAGCACTCAGGAAGAAAGCTCAGCAGTTCAAACCCATCAGCCACTCCATAGGAGAAAGATATTGCAATCTGCTTCAGTCAAGATTAAAACCAAAACAAAGCCGGCTGCCTTCAAGTCCATTCCAACTCATAGTGACCCCCATTGGGTTATCAAGGCACTAAGTCTTTACAGAAGTAGATAATCTCATCCTCCTTCACAGATGGCTGGTGGATTTGAACCACCTAACTTCTGGCTAGCTGTCAAATGCCTTAGACACTGTGCCACCAGAACACTTTTGTGTCAAGACTACAGCCATGGAAATCCTATGGAGCAGTTCTGCTCTGGCTTACAGGGTCACTATCAGGTGGAATCAACCCCTCTGCAGACAATGGGTATTTGTCACGCAGGAGCCCTAATGGTGCAATTGTTAAATGCTTGGCTGCTAACTAAAAGGTTGGTGGTTTGAATCCACCAGCATCTCTGTGGGAGAAAAGACCTGGAGATCTGCTCCTGTGAAGATCACAGTCTTGGAAACTCTATGGGGCAGTTCTACTCTGTCCTATAGGTTTACTATGAGTTGGAATCACCTCAATGATACACAACAATAACTGGACAGCACACAAAAACATTTGTCATGTGTACTTCACCCTAAATTCACCAAAATTCATCTGCGTTTCTAATTGTCTTTATCCAAAGGGGAAAAAAAATGTTTTCTCATATCTCATATAGAGGTAGGTTTACAACTTGGAGCCTAGGACTTACAGCAGTTCTCCTTGATTGATTATATTTCAAAGAGATGAAAGCCAAGTCCTCGAGGAAATATTTCTGGGTTGTAAAATTAGCAAGTCTTATTTGGCTTTTAAAATGTTAAGATAAATTTCAAAGAGACAGTGAATGAAGAAACATTAAAGAAAATTGTTATAGAAAAATTACAAGTTTTCTAAAGGAAGTGTCCTAACAAAAAGGAAAAGAGGAAGTTTCTTTTTTTTTCAACAGGAAGAATTCAGACTTTCTCTCTTTTTTTTTTTTTTTTTTTCTCTTTCTTCTAATTTGCATTTTGTTGGTGAAGAATGCTGAACGTACCATGGACTGCTAAATGAACTAACAAGTCTGTCCTGGAAGAAGTGCAGCCAGAATGCTCCTTGAAAGCGAGAATGGCCAGACTTCCTCTTACTTACTTTGGTCGTGTTAGAAGGGACCATTCTCTGGAGAAGGATGTCATGCTTGGTAAAGTGGAAGGTCAATGAAAAATGGGAGGGCCTTCAAGAAGACGGATTGACATAGGGCTGCAGTGATGGGCTCAGGTATAGTAGGGTCATGGGGCTGGCACAAGCCCAGGCAGTGTTTCATTCTGTTGTACATAAGGTCGCTGAGTCGGAGATGACGCGACAGCACATAACAACAACCACAACAACAATCTGCATTTGCCCTTACAGCACGTCAGCTAATGACCATGAAAGTAACATGAGTATTGATTTTGGGGTTACAAATAAATTTGGTAGAAAAATTTGCAAATACACAATCTGTAAGTTAGAGGAATCTACTGTGTATATATAACAATAGACAGATAAATATGTGTGTATATATAAGGCACATTATATATGCATATATGTGCAATATATATAAATATTATATATATATACAGGCAGTCTCCAGGATATGAACAACTGACTTATGTAAAACCTGTAGTTATGGACCAACCCCTGTATCTTAGTTATCCAATGCTGCTATAAAAAATAAATAAAAATACCACAAGTGGATGGCTTTAACAAACAGAAATTTATTCTCTCACACTTTAGAAGACTAGAAGTCCAAATTCAGAGTGCAAACTGTAGGAGAAGTCTTTCTCTGTGTGTGTCTCTTGGTACTAGAAGGATTCCAGCACAGGGACTCTGAGTCCAAATGATGTACTCTGCTTCTGGCTCTTTTTATTGGTGGTTGTAGGTTCCACTTTCTCCTTTCTTCTCTCTCTTTTTATCTCTTGGAGGAAGATTCATTAGTAACCTGTGATATGCAAATGACCCAACCTTGCTTGCTGAAAGTGAAGATGACTTGAAGCATTTACTGATGAAGATCAAAGACTACAGTCTTCAGTATGGATGACATCTCAACATAAGAAGACAAAATTCCTCACAACTCACCAATAAGCAGCAACACAATAAATGGAGAAAAGAATGAAGTTGTCAGCATTTCACTTTACTTGGATCCACAATCAATACCCATGGAAGCAGCAGTCAAGAAATAAGATATTGCATTGCACTGGGCAGATGTACTGCAAAAGACCTCTTTAAAGTGTTAAGAAGCAA
>NW_006921595.1:16595947-16598459 GCF_000298275.1 Orycteropus afer afer | reverse complement strand
TTTTTTTTTTGCCAGAATAAGGAACAAATGTGTCCTGGAAGAAGTGCAGCCAGAATGCTCCTTGAAAGCAAGAATGACTAATTCATCTCACCTACTTTGGCATGTTGTCAGAAGGAAACATTCCCTGGAGAAAGATATCATGTTGGTAAAGTAGAAGGTCAGCAAAAAAGGGGAAGACCCTCAATGTGATGGATTGAGCCAGTGGCTGCAAGGAAGAACTCAAGTATAGAATGGACTGTGAAGATGATGCAGGACCCAACTGTGTTCTGTTCTATGTCTTGGAGCTAACTAGACTGGCACCTAACAATAACAATGCTAAATAGACTGGCACCTAACAATAACAATAAGCTAAAAAGATAAAAGCTACATCCCAGAGAAACTACTCTTACTTCAGACCAGTGCTATGATGGGATTAAGGGTGTTGCAGTCCACCCTAACCTTCTTAGAAGTGCTTGGCTTCTCACATCGAATCACATCATGAGGAATCATTACATAACTGCCACATTACATCATTACATAACTGCCAAACTATGGAGAATCATGGCCCAGTGAAGGTGACACATATGTTGGGGGGGACACAATTCAATCCATGACACTTTGTGAAACTTATTATATTAAAATATTGAGGAATATACAGTAATTTATAATTAAAAATGGCTACTACTTTGTGACAGCCATCAAAACTTTATTATTGGAGAGGATATAAAATGGCAGACTAGACATAATACCCAGATAATCTACAACAAAGACCTGAACAACCAAGTAAAACAGATCCAAATGACAATACTGGAACCCTAAGCTTCAAAGGAAGGGATAAAGAAGTAGATCGAAAACTGATTAGAAGAAGAAACTGAACAAACACAGAGAACAAGGAAACATTGGAGCAGTGAGTTGCCAACTGGCCCAGCACAGTGCAGCCATTTTGAATTATTACAAGCAGTATTTCCATCACCCCAGACCGCACTGGCACCCATACTGGTATTCATCAACCAGAGAGGAGTGATCATCCCCTTTACCCTGAACAATCTCCTGGTGACTAGAGGCATAACCCTCACACAAACCCCACTCACCCTCCATCATCTGATGTTCTATCCAGCCCACTTCCTCCTCCCCATTCACAGCCTCACTATCATTCCACTCCCCGGGTGGTAAGAGGCATACTCTAATGGACTGACCACCATAACCCTGCCACCTCAGACATCTGTGGCTAGAGCTTTCACTGCAGTTGGGCTTCTCCCCTCCCCCTCCTTTTTTTTTTTTTTTTCCTTTATCTATCTTTTTTTTCTTTTTCTATCTTTTTTTTTTCTATCTCTTTTTTCTTTCTTCTTATTTCTGCCCTCTTCCCCCATTTTTTTCTTTTCTACATTTTCTTCCTCTTCCTTTGCCTTTTTAAGTGTTTTTTATGCATAGAAATTTACTCCTTATACTAAGACAAATATTTGACTGAGTGGCAATAGATATGACCATACTTAACTGTTCCAATCACATACAAATTTGATTTAAAGACAGGCTAGGAATAGAATGCATTGGTAATCCAAGGACTGCCTGTATTATTAATACCCCTTTTCCTATATGAGGGGAAGGATACCATAGCATAGTGGTAGGAGTAAAGATACTCTTCAGATTCAACTTAAATGAGTAAAAAGGCCAGCTCTGCCACTTACTGACTGTTCACGTTTGGGTTTGGTTAAATTAAACACTTTGAACCTTAGTTTTCTCATGTTTCAGATGACTTTATAATGTCACTTCACAGAATTATGGTGAAGATTAAATGAGCAAATTGTATGTAATGCACTTAACCCAGTACCTAGCATGGAGTTAAGGGCTCAGTCAATAATTTTTTGTTTGTTAGCTGCAGTTTTGAGTCAGCCTCCAACTCATCAGGACTCCATGTACAATGCGCAAATTGAATGGTTGGGGATCAGACCATTGTTTTCAGAAGTAAATCCCTAGGCTTTTCTTAGTCAGTTTTAACCTGGAAGTGCTGATAAAACCTGTTCGGCATCATAGCAACACACAAGCCTCCACTGACAGACAGGTGGTAGCTGAACAAAAGAGCATTGGCCAAGAATCAAACCCAGGGGTCCCGCATAGAAAGCAAGAAGAACTCTATTACTGAGCCACCCACTGCCTCGTTTTTTCCCCCTGAGTCTGTGAGCAGATATTCATCGTAGCAGACTGAGGTTGATACCATTTGTAGAAATGGAAGAATATACTATATCATCTACCTCATATGCACAATGTGAGGATGTAATGAAATGATGTGTGTGAAAGGACTCTGGAAAACATATAACACTTGTTTTACTAATGTGTGGCATTGTTGTTGTTGTTGTTATGTGCTGTCGAGTCAGACCTGACTCATAGCAACCCCTCCTTGGGTTTCCGAGGAAGTATCACTATGGAAGTAGATTGCCCAACCTTTCTTCCAAGGAGTGGCTGGTGGGTTTGAACCGCCAGCCTTCTGGTTAGCAGTCAAGTGCCTTAGGCACTGCACTACCAGAGCTCCTGATGT
>NW_006921595.1:16589318-16595847 GCF_000298275.1 Orycteropus afer afer | reverse complement strand
GGGTTTGAACCGCCAGCCTTCTGGTTAGCAGTCAAGTGCCTTAGGCACTGCACTACCAGAGCTCCTGATGTGCGGCATTAGTGGTAGCCAATCCATTAGCAATAATAATGGGGCAAGTTGATGGTGCATATTTGTAAAACAATTGTAAAATTGACAATTTGTAAAACAGTTGCTGTATGTTTTCCAGAGTTCTTTCAGTCTATCCCTGTTTGCCACAATGAGTATGTCTTTACAGAGTCAGTGGGAAAAAAAAACTGACCCTCAAAGCAGCTGTAAGAATGGGAGTTTCTTCTGCCTTTTGAAGCCAAGGAGTGTGTCCTGGAATGTGACTATAAACTTCAGAGCTCATGGCAAGTCTCACATTTGTAGAAAGTAGCATAGACAGTGGTTAAGTGCATAGGTTTTAGAGCTGACAACTTTGTCTCTGTCACTTTAATAGTTGTGTTAAGTTGGAAATGGTATTTAAGTCTTTACAGCCTCAACTGCCCCTTTGAAAGAAACAGGGCTAATGATGCAGTGATTAACTGAGATCATTCACATAATATTATCTAACATTTATTGATGCCTCCATAAAATATTTTTCACAGGGCCTCTCTGGTGGTTTAGTGCCTAAGGCATTTGATTGCTAACCAGAAGGCTGGTGGTTCAAACCCACCACCACTCCTCAAAAAGAAGATTGGGCAATCTACTTCCATAGTGATACCATTTCGGATACCCAAGGAGGGGTCAGGGGTCACTATGAGTTGAATAGATTTGAGGGCAGTGAGTTTGGTTTTATTTTTTTTTTTTTTCTTATCACAGAGCAAGGAGTACCTGGGTGGTGCAAATTGTCAAGCACTCAACTACTAACCAAAAGGTTGGCAATTTGAACGCACCCAGGGGTACCTTGGAAGAAAAGCCTGGTGATCTGTTTCCAAAAGGTCACAGCCTTGAAAGTGCTAGGGAGTGCAGCTCTACTCTGCAATACTTGGGGTTGCCAAGAGTCGCCTAGACAGCAACTGGTTTGGGTTCTCTTTTGGTTTAGGTTATTTAGCATCAAGTAAGTGCTCATAGTGGAAGCTATTATTACTAGAGGAATGCTATACATTTTTTCCTAATGTAAAGAGATAGGTAATGTACAAATGGATTAGTCACCATTAAAATTACTTACTTTATTAGGAAACGGTAAACATGAAGAGATTGTGTAGCTAAGTCCAGGTCACAAAATGATTCCATGGTAGGGTCAGGTTGCACCCTGTCCAAGACTTGTCTCATCTCCAGAGATCACTTTCACTTGAAATAAAGATTTTCATTTCGGGAATTCCCTTTTAGAGTTCATGGTTTTGTCCCAAATGCTCTTGAGTCTGGAAAAACGACTTTATATTCCTCTGTTTAATATTCTGGGTTCCTTTTAAATATGGAATTTTTGCTGAGTTAAAAGCCCACACTGTTCTTACAAATTCCAGTTTGGAACCAACTCTAAATCTTTCGTGGCCTTGAGTTAGTCTTGGCAGGACACTTCCAGTGTGGGAGGATTTTTAGTAGGTTCCTTTAAAGAGTTCACTTAGACTCAAACCAAAGTAAACTGACCAGGATATTCCCATGATTTTAGAAAGATGAGTGTAAGAATTCTGAGGAAATGTGCGATTAGACAAATCTACTGAGAATTTGGTTGATACTGTGAGCCATTAAGTGGAAGCGAGACTCAAAGAAACTCTCTCACAAAGACTTATTTTTCGAAACTTTCTACACCTTTATGCTCCCACAATATTAGTGGTGTTTGGAATACATATACTTTGCACCAATGCCAAAAAAATATCTAAGTGAACTTCCAGCATGAAAGAATAACTCTGAATCTTTTATTGAAAATGATAGTGAAAATTTAAGTCTACCGTGACAGGGAAAGAACCACAATTTGTTAAACACTGTCAGCTGCTAGTGGCTCCTACAGTCAATCCACCTTGTCTTACCAAGTAGATATTTCTCTGAGATAAGTAAATGACAAACATATCTTTATTGTCATACTTTTGTCATTTCTTCACAGTTTTTATATTCTTTAGTATATCTGGAGATTTTATATGATATTGGATTTTGACATTACCAGACATATTTGAGGAGGCAAACTGATGTTCTTTCTTTCTCATAAGTTAATTCTTTCTCATAAAATGTAAAGAATTCCAAGTAAGAGTTTTTCTTGAAAGAACTTAATGGCTGGAGAGGATTCAAGATGGCAGCCCGGCCAGATACACTATCCAGACCCTCTAACCACAAAGACTTGAAAACACAAGGGAAATAGCTATGGATGACAATCCTAGATCCCAGAGCTTCAAAGAAAAGGATAAAGATGTAGATCAAATACCCACGAGAGGAACAGACTGAATGAGAACAGTGAACAAGAAGCAGTAAACTGCCAACCAGCATAGCACATCCACTTTGACTTACTGCAAACAGTATTTAGATTAGCAGTAACAAGATAACTAGTTCCACTTGCCCAGGACTGTGCCAGCACCCATGTTAGTGGTAAGGTGACCAGAGGTGTGACTTCCCCTTACCTTATACAACCTCTCAGTGACCAAAGATGCAGCCTTCCCCACCCCAATCCACTCTGTGGCCAATCAAGCGCCCCCTAGAGCTAGTGCTGTGCCACTTTTTTTTAACCTCTTTTTTCTCTTCATCTTTCTGCTTAAGACTTCTATCTTCCTTCCCCCTTTACTTTTCTTTTTCCTTTTTCTTTTTCTTCTTTTTTTTTCTCCTAAAAAGTGGTAACCCCATCTCCACTACCCACAAAGTGAGCAACACCCAGTCCCACTCATCCCTTGTCACAGCGCCCTACTACTGAGCAAGCACTGCTTTCCTGCACAGCCATGTTTTGTGTCTGGTGAGTTCATCAATACTATGCTGTTTTTTTTTTTTTTTTTTTTTCTTTTTTCTTAGTTCTTCCCTCTTCTCCCACTTACATTCCTCTTTCTTCTCTTCCTCTTCATTTCCTCTTTTTTTCTCTTGGATCCAGCACACATACACACCCACTGCCATCAGCAGCAGCTGCCCCTACCCCTCTGTAGATGGCAGTGAGCACTCTCCCAGAGTGAGCTCTGTGTTCTTTCTGTAGCTGTGTTTGACAACTAACACTTGCACCAGTTATTTTTTTCTTTTTCTTTCTTCTTTTCTCAGTCTTAACTCCTCCACTCCTCTTCCTTATATGCTCTTTTATCTTCTATTTCTCCTCTGCTATTGTTTTCCTTCTTTTTCTTTCATCTGACGGAACCAGTGCCTCATCCTCTACCATCTCTACATTCAATAGCACTGCCCCTGGCCTTCCCTATTTGGCAGTGCATGGTATATGGAATGAGTGCCACATTTCCATTTCTACCACAGCAATATTTGGTGGCTAGCACTTGTACCAGTGCTGTGTCACATTTTTTTTTTTTAGTTTTTGTTTTATGTTTTTCTTCTTTTTCTCTTCTTTTTCTTTATTTCTCTGTCTTATCTCTCTCCTTTTCCTCTCCCCTTGATTTTTATTTTTTTATTTTTCTCTCTCCTCTTCTTTTTTTCTCTTTCCCCAGAAATTGGGAGCCAGTGACCCTGCCACACCGACCACACCCGCTGCTGCACCCATTGGGCAAGTGCCACTACCTGCTCCACCACTGGATCAGTGACAGGCAGTGATCAATAACTTCCCAGCCTCCCCTTCAGTTGTTCTGCACAGTCAGTGATCAGAGATTCACATGTACACTTCCATCTGTTACCAAATCCACCCACAGACTGGTGGGGTGCACCCCAGTACTGTCAAACTAGAGAATAGAGTAATATGCTTGTCCTGTGGCTTGGATATATTAAAACAAAACTAAACAAAAAATCAGAGTGGAGAAGACCAACATATGATAAGCAAATTAATACAATAACATTACAATGTCTTGGAGACAACAGATAACTTCAAATAACACAAAAATATAAGACAAGGTTGCTCAAGTAAGTGAACAAAGTACAGGAATGGAAAATCTTCTCGAGGAAGAAATGCTTTTGGAACTACCTGAAGTGGAATTTAAAAGAACTATATTTAGGCACCTTTAATGGATTAAGAAACAGTTCAGGGAAATGACAAGCAAAATCAAGGAAAACACAAACAAAATGCTAGAATCAAAAAAAAATAAATTAATTAAAAAGACAAAATAAATGGAAAACTAGAAACCATACAAAAACAGAAAACAGAAATCCAGAAGATTAATATTAAAATTTCAGGAATGCATTGTAAGGACTAAGGGGTAGAATTAAATCAATGTTGTTTTTCTTGTTGTTATGTGCCATCGAGTCGGACCCTACTCATAGCGACCCCTCCTTAGGTTTCCGAGGCAGTATCACTACAGAAGTAGATTGCCCCATCTTCCTTCCAAGGAGTGGCTGGTGGGTCTGAACTGCCAGCCTTCTGGTTAGCAGTCAAGTGCCTTAGGCACTATGCTAATAGAACACAGTATTGGTGAGATTGAAGACAAATCTCTTGATATTAACCTGTTAGAGAACAATTAGAAGAATGAACAGGAAAGAAAAAAAATGAAGGCATGTAAGAATTATGTAGAATACCAGAAAGAGGATTAACTTACACATGATCAGAATTCTAGAAGTGGAAGAAAAAAAATCAAGCAAATTATAGAAGATTTATTTAACCTCTTTTTTCTCTTCATCTTTCTGCTTAACTTCCTTAACATCATGAAAGATGAGAAGATATCCTTTCAAGAAGTTCAACAAACCCCAAATAGGATAGGCCTCAAAAGAAAATCCGTAAGACAGCTCATGAAACTTTCCAAAAGCAAAGAAAAAGAAAGACTGCTGAAAGCAGCTCAGAAAAGATGAAAAGTTACCTATAAAGGAGAAACTATAAGACTAAGCTCTGATTTCTTGGCAGAAACCATACAGCCAAGAAGGCAATAGGATTACATCAATAAAACCCTAAAAGGAAAAAAAAAAAAAATGTCAAGCAAGAAATATATATCCAGCAAAATTGTCCTTAAATATGATGGTGAAATAAGGATACTCCCAGATAAATAGAAATTAAGAGAATTTTCAAAAAACAGACTGACCTTATAAGAAATTAAAAAGGGAATCCTATGTACAGAGAACCAACACTGACAGCAACTGAAGATTAAGATACATGACATCACCTGGAAGTCAACCCACAAACAGAACTATCAAAAATAAATAAATAAATAAACTGCAAGACTGAAAATAGGGGACCAGAGATGTCAATTTGTAAAGAATGATAACTACAAAACCAAAAGAGGGAATAAATGATACAGTTACAGCACTTCTAAATGGAGAGGAAGTCAAGATGAAACAAAGATAGAATTGATTGCTTTAAATTTGGGAAGATAATTACAAATTAGAGGATAATGTCAATGAAAATGAATAAATCTTCTCACCAAAATAAAAAATAAGAAAATCATAAAATCTCAGTAAGTGCTAGAACAATAGCAGCAAAGGAAATGATAAGAAAATTCATAAACAAAATGAACTCAATGCAGGAAAATATAATGAACAAAGAAACCATGAACACAACTACAGCAACAGGAAAAATATAGCAAAATGGCAGCAGTAAATTCACGCCTATCAAAAATTACAGTGAATGTAAATGGATTAAATGTACCAGTGAAGAGATAGAGAGTAGTACAATGGACAAGAAACATGACCTATCAATATGCTGTCTACAAGAGACATACCTTAGACACAAAGACAAAAATAAGCTAAAAATCAAAAGATGGAAAACATAGATCAAGCAAATGGCAACCAAAAAAAGAGCAAGAGTAACATTATTAATTTTTATAAAATAAGACTGCAAGGTAATAACCACCATAAGAGACAAGAAAGGACATTATATAATGATCAAAGGATAAATTGAACAAGAGAATATAACCATAATAAATATCTATGTACCCAATGAAAGAGCACCAAATACATAAATCAAACTTTAATGGAATTGAAAAGAGAAGTAGAAAACTCCACTATAATAGAAGGGCACTTTAATACACCACTTTTGATGAATGACAGAACATCTTAAAAGAAACTTAACAAGGATATAGATCTAAACAACACGATCAAACACCACACCTCACAAATATATACAGATCACTCCACCCAGCAACAGCACAATATAGATTCTTTCCAAGTGCACATTAATTCTCTGGAATAGACCATATGTTCAGCAACAAAGCAAGCCTCAACAAATCTTAAGAAGCATCTAAATACTACAAAACATCTTAGATCACAATGCTATAAAATTAGAAATCAACAGCAGCAAGATCAAGGGGAAAAAAATGCATGGAAACTGAAAAACACCCTGCTTAAAAACTACTGGATAATAGAAGAAATAAAAATTGAAATAAAAAAATTCCTGGAATCAAACAGAATGAAAATACAACATACCAAAATCTTTACGACACAGCAAAGTAGTGCTCTGAGGACAATTTATAGCAATAAATGCACACAACAAAGAAGAAGAGAGAACCCAAATCACACCTTAACCCAACATCTCCAAAAATTAGCAAAGGAACAGCAAAAA
>NW_006921595.1:16586623-16589218 GCF_000298275.1 Orycteropus afer afer | reverse complement strand
AAAAAAAAAAAAAAAAGCCTACAGTGACTAGAAGAAAGGAAATAATAATAAAGAATCAAAAAGAGATAAATGAAACAGAAAAACAATAGAAAGAATCAACAAAACTAGAATTTGATTCTTTGCAAAGATAAATAAAATTTACAAACCAGTAGCAAATTTAGGAGTTCTGGTGGTGCAGTGCCTAAAGGCATTTGACTGCTAAACAGAAGACTGGTGGCTCAAACCCAAAAGCCACTCTGTGGAAGGAAGACCAGACAATCTATTTCTGTAAAGATTTAGCACCTCAGAAACCCCATGGGGGTCGTTGTGAGTCAGAATCAACTCAATAGCAGTGGGTTTGGGTTTTTTGAGCAAATTTAACAAAAGAAAAGAAAGAGAAGATGAAAATAACATGAATAAGAAATGAAATAAGTGGTGTCAAAACAGAACTTATTGAAATAAAAGCATAATAACAGAATGCAATGAAGACATGTACAATAAATTTGAAAACTTGATGAATGGATAAAAAACTCTGGTACATACACACAATGGAACATTATGCAATGTTAAAGTTTAACAATGAATCTGTGAAACACCTCATAATATAGATGAACCTAGAAGATATTATGCTGAGTGAAATTAGTCAAACACCAAAGAACAAATATTGTATGAGACCACTACTGTAAAAAGTCAAGAAAAGGTTTACACACAGAAAGAATCACTCTTAGAAGTTTACCAGGAATGGGAAAGGAAAAGAAGGCAAATCTCTCTAAAGGCAAATCTCTCTAAATGGGAGACACATTAAATAAACTGGGTGAAAGGAAAGGCAATATATGATAAGGCAGAGGTCAGCAGAAAAATGATCAAGACAGTAGCAGACACAGGGAAGAGCATAAGAGTTTAAGACAACAGAGGTGAAAGCTACAATAACAGTAATAATAATCTGTGAGTGAATACATAGACAGAAACTGAGCTGAATAGGGATGGGAAGGCAAATGGAATTACACCCACGAATATACGTAGGTTTGACAGAAGGTATCTCTATATATGCATTTTTATGTGCTACAAATGCAGGAGGCAAAGTTATGAAAATGTTTAGTCATAATCAAACACTGTAAGGGAATGGTATAGGAGCTCAGGACTATAGTCTTGGGAAACATTAAGGTAAATTGACATAACATATTCCATAAAGACAATATTCCACATCCTATTTTGGTGAGTAACTACTGGGATCTTAAAATCTTATGAGTAGCTATCTAAGGTGCAACTATTTGTCTCTCCTTATCTGGAATAAAGAAGGGTAAAGAAAATCAAAGATGCAAGGAAACAATTAATCCAAAGAATTAATTGGCTATGTAATATCCAGCTTTGATGACCCAGAGACCAGAACTAAATGATGCCTGGCTACTACAGCCGACCACTCCAAAAAGGGTCACACCAGGAAACCCCAGATAGAGTGTGGAAAAATGTGGAATAAAATTTAAAATCATATGAAAGACCAGGCTTACTGGTCTGATAAAGACTGATGTAAAGTGTAGGTCGAGGATTCCAAGATGGCGGAACAGGCAGAAAGACTGCACCCTCTTCAACAAAGAAAAGGGAAACCTATTAACACAGACACAGAATATAATCCTGGACCTCTGAGCCTTGAAGGGAAGGATATAGAAGTGGACTAAACCCCAACTAGCAGAAGAATTTGCATGAAAATACAAGAAAAGGAGACATACAGACCTGTGGTCTGGCAGTGATCCTGAGCGATCCTCATTGCACAGAAAGCTTGGAGATTCCTGAGGGGTGGTAGGACCTAAGAATTAATCTAAAAATCAGCCCTGTTAGCCAGGGACTGCACGGAGGACTGCTCTGGTGACTGGAGAATAAAAGGGGAAGCAGTGGTGAAAAGGAAGACGGACTGAGCTGTGGCCTTTTGCCTGTCCAGAGTGGGCCGTCATTTTGAATGCTTACAAGCAGCTTGACATTTTGGATGTTTAAAGAGACAGCTCTCTCTCAGATTCCAGGGGCTTACCAATAACCCCAAGGAAACTCCGGACCTGCATGACTGAAAAGGTGTGACATTCCTCTTGTTACTCTTATACCCCACACCCACTTGGTGAACGGAGGTGCAGCCATTCCCCACTACCACCCACCTTCTGGGCTGACAGAAACTCCATTCCAGTCTGTGTGCTTGGACGTAGTCTGGATGCCCTGCCCTGTCCTCCACCAATTTTTTTCTTTTTCTTTTTCTCTTTCTTTTCTCTGGTGTTTAGTTGCTTGCATTTGTCTCCTTGAAAACTACTATTATTATTAATACTTTTGTCCTTTTTACTATTATTCTTTATTTTCCTCCTCCCAGGTCCTAGTTGACAGTTTTTTTTCTTTTCTCTGTTCCTGGTTAATTTTTTTTTATATATTTATTTAAATTCTTTATTTCCCCCCTTTTCTCTCATGGTTAACCCCATTCCTTGTTTTTCTTTTTGCATTTTTCCCATTTTTTTCTTCATTATTCTCCTTCTCTACCTTTTTTCTCTTAGTGCCCTATCCCCAGATATTGCAGATTTTCTTCTTTTTTTTCTTCTTCTTCTTTGTTTCCCTCTTTTCTTTTTTTGGTTACTGTTCCTG
>NW_006921595.1:16585446-16586033 GCF_000298275.1 Orycteropus afer afer | reverse complement strand
AATAGATAACACATTGGAAGGACAAAGGAGTAGAATTGATGCAATGGAAGACAGAATTAATGAGATTGAAGACAAATACCTGAATACTTCTTTGGTATGTATTTTCTTCCAAAATAAAGAAAGCCTAAGGTTCATGGGGGATGCCATCAAAAGGAATAGCCTATGAGTCATTGGAATTCTGGAACAGGAAGAGAAAAATAAAGCTACTGAGAAAATTGTCCATTATTTCCTAGAGGAGAACTTCCCTGATATCATGAAAGAGGAGGATATATCCATTCAGGAAGACCAACGAACCCCAAACAGGATAGACACAAAACCAAGACACATCATCATCAAACTCACCAAAACCAAAGACAAAGACAGAATCCTGAAAGCCACATGGGAAAAACAAAGAGTTACCTACAAAGGTCAGCTAGTAAGAATAAACTCTAATTTTTTAGCAGAGACCATGCAAGTTAGAAGGCAATGGGATGGTATATATAAAACCCTGAAAGAGAAAATTTTGCAACCAAGAATTATATACTTGGAAAAACTGTCCCTCAAATATTATGGTGAAATTAGGAGATTTCCAGATAAGCAGAAACTAA
>NW_006921595.1:16562159-16574532 GCF_000298275.1 Orycteropus afer afer | reverse complement strand
TGGCTGGTGGGTTTGAACCGCCAGCCTTCTGGTTAGCAGTCAAGTGCCTTAGCCACTATGCTACCAGAGCTCCAGAGTATCACTACGGAAGTAGATTGCCTCATCTTCCTTCCGAGGAGTGCTGGTGGGTTTGAACCTCCAGCCTTCTGGTTAGCAGTAAAGTGCCTTAGGCACTATGCTACCAGAGCTCCCATTGATTCAATAGAATTTCTTATTTTGTGAACTATTTTAAATTATTTAATTGTTGCTTTGTAATAAGAATTATTGGCTTTTATAACCATCATTAATTATTTCAACCTTTTTTCTTGCAACAACAACAACAACAAAAAAAAAAACGTATAATGCAACTAAAAGTGAAATAGTGTAACTACTTTGGAAATCAGTGTGGAGGTTTCTAGGTATTTATCCAAGAGAAATAAAAGCATCTGTGTACTCAGGAACTTGTACATAAATATTTACCAAAGGAAACAGAACAAAACAAACAAACAAACAAAAAAGAATACATACTTTATGATTCCATTTATATGAAACTCTTGAAATAGAAATCTAATGTAGAGTTACAGAAAGCAGATCAGTGGTTGGCTGGGCCTGGAAGGAGGGAGAGATTGACTAGAAAATGATTTTCAGAGCTAACGGAAGTGTTCTAAATCTTAATTGTGGTGGCGACTACACAGATACATGCATTTGTCAAAACTTAGCAAACTGTACGCTTAAAATTGTCTTACTTTATTTTGTACTTTAAGAGGAGTAACTTAAAAGAAAATTTTAAAAAAAGGTAAGCCTAAGAATGACCGAGAACAGTTTGTCTAAACTTTCTCTAGATAAGGTTGAGCAAATTTGATCTAATGAAGTAGAAGAAAGAAAAGGACAAAAACAACATAAGTTAATAAAATAGAGGAACACAAGATAAAGCTGCTTGGGTCATCAGAAGCAGAAACCTCCTCTTATCCATAGATGCAGAAAAAACATTTAATAAATTTCAACACAAAATTATGAGTAAAAACTCTTAACAAACCAGGAAAAGAAGTAGGAAAAAAGAAGTTGTAAATGCACTAGTTTCCCAGTGCTGCCATGACAAAAAATACCACAACAGAGTGGCTTTAAAGAAAAGATATTTATTGTCTCACAGTTTTGGAGCAACGCTAAGCCAGCATGGTCTCTAGGGGTGGCTCTAGGGGGTGGTCCCTCTTTGTTAGGAGCCACAGGTGTTCCTTGGCATTACTTGGCTTCCAGATGCTTCCTCTTACCCCTGTGTGTGTCTCTCTCCATTTCTATTTTCCCTTTCTGAGAACATTATTAGAAGGGATCCATGTATTCCTATAAGGCCTCATTAATATAACTAAAGAAACCCCCTTATTTCCAAACAAGATGGTGTTCACAAATACAGGGATAGGATTTCAGCATTTGTTTTTGGAGGAAACAGCTCATTCTATAACAGAAGGAAAACTTCTTAATCTGGTAGAGCATCTACAACAATACCTACAGCAAAAATCATAGCTATGAAATAAATTAAGAGATGAAAAATGATACAGGGTATTTGCTATCACAAGTTCTGTTAAACAATGAGCAGAAACATCTACCTGGTACAATAGAGTAAGAAAAAAAAAGCCTCCTGATAGTTGGTTGATCACATGACAGCATTCTCATGAAAAGAATATGGTGTATTTTTATTGAAATCAGCACTTACTCTGCATTTAAATTTACTTTCCTTGTTCACCATGCTTCTGTCATCACCATTATGCATGGACTTACATAATACCATGTTCACCATAATGGCTTCTCATCTCTATGAATAAGAATAAGAAAATGAACTGATGTTAGTGGAATCCATAATCTTACCATATATTCCATCATCTATAAGCAGCCAGTCTTAAAGAACAAAAGATGGGCTCTCTGCAGATTTGTCAGAATGCCAGTAGGGAGACATCAACTTGTGTGATTAAAGAGTTATTCCACAGGGTGCAGTAAATGCTCCAAAAATATTGATGCAACACAGTAAGACATGGAAAAATTATAGATGAAATCTAAGATATTTCTAGGGTACCACTTGTACTTGTCTGTTCAGTGGTGAAAGGAAACGGAAAAGTAACAGCTACTCCCAACAGACAGGTCAACAGTTGTTTGAGCCACTCATCAAGGAAAAGATGCAGACCAGCTGATAAACTGCCTGAGAACATAATGCTAATAGAGCAAAAAGTCATAAGTACATACTAGGTGCCCAGGACCACTTACATAAATGAGGATCTACCAATATTTTCTCCCTTTTTCTTATTTTGTTGTTATTGTTTTTTGTTTGTTTGTTTGTTTTTATTATTATTTTATTTATTATGATTTGGGTGAAAATTTACAGAGCAAACTCACTTTCCATACAGCAATTCATATAAACTTTGTCTCATGACATTGACCACAATTTACCATAATGCAACATCTCCCCTCCTATGTCCTCTCAATAATTACCTCTTGCCTGTGTCCATTCCTCCATGCCTTCCTGCCCCCTGAGCTGTCTCTCTGTGCATAAGCAGCCCTTCTTTCTCCTATGATTGTTCTCTCCAAGGAGTGTATCTACCTCAGGTAAATGTTCAGCTCATATGCCTGTCTTTGGTTGGCTGGAAGCCACAGGTGTGGGTTTAATTCCAGACCTGAAGGGCAGCTAGGGGCCAGTCTCAGTGGTTCCACCAGGCTCTATCAGACCAGCAAACCTGGTACACCCCCCCTTTTTTTTTCCTCTCCAAATGATTTTGAGTTTTGTTCCACATAGTTCTCCCTCTCTACCCAGGATCTCCTACATAGATCCCCTTCCAAGTGGTTGACATTGGTAGCTGGGCACCATCTAGTTCTTGTGGTCTCATAGTCATATAGGCTGCAGATCGGATGGTGATTGTATCCATGAATTTTTTATTTTCTTCATTCTTCTTTGCTCTGGACGAGGAGAGACCCATTGTTGCATCTAGATAGCAGCTTGCAAGCTTTTAAGATCCCAGTCGCTACTCGCCAAAGCAGGAGGCGGAACAATGTTTTGTGTAGTATGTTATGCCAATTGAGCTTGATGTCCCCTGCGATTATGGTCCCAAGCCCACAGGTTCAACTACTTGGTCCCTCTTGGTAGCTGGCAGTGACCAAGCAGTGACTACAACCTTGCCCCTTGTCAGCTCTACTATACACCTGGGAATTCTGATCATTCACATAAACTTATAGGACCATTGTCTGCCAACCCTAAACCTGTTCTTGGGTACACTCCCCACTTCATAGACATACCTACTAGTTCAGCCTGTCCACCCATCTGTCCACCCATATACCCATGTTTGCCTTCACTGACAACGCAGTGCTGTATGTGCGAAAGGGTTCGTCTTTGTTGTCTGTACCTCCCATGTACCTCTCTATGCCACCATATTGGTCACTCACATTTGGTACATTGCCCTTCTCTTCACCCAAATCAATACTTACCTCTATCTATATAAGAGTGTTCTCTATATTTTCTTTATTTTTATGATATATGGTTGGTTATTTGTTATAACCATTATCCTTATTTTCTCTTTTTTACTAATATAGATAGAAAGAGTTGAATGTGGTTAAGCTTAAACTTTGGTCCTTAGGTACAAAATTAAGGTTAAATCAGTACAGAACTAGAAGAGCTAATAACTAGTATAACTCATTAATTAGATAAATTGTTATCATTGTTAATATAACAAAAGAATTCCCCTTATTTTCAAACAGGATGGTGTTCACAAGTACAGGGAATAAGATTTAAGTGTTTGGTTTTGGAGGAAACAGCTCATTCCACAACAGAAGGAAAATTGCTTAATCTGGTAGAGCATCTACCAAAAAAACCTACAACAAAAATCAAAGTTATGAAATAAATTAAGAGATGAAAAATGATACAGGATGTTTGCTATCACGAGTTCTGTTAAACAATGAGTGGAAAGACCTACCTGGTACAATAAACTAAGAAAAAAAAAAGCTTCCTGATAGTTGGTTGACCACATGACAACATTCTCTTTGCAGAATCTTTGGCCCATCTCAGACCTACAGAATCAGAATCAGCATTTTAGTATGATCTCTAGGTGATTCTTCTGCACATTAAGTTTTTTAAATTTAAATAATATATTTTATTTAACTCAAGATGACTAGCATATTATCATTTCAACATGTAACGAATATAAAAATATATTACATGTTGAGAAAACCAAAAAGCCAAACTTAATGCCATAGAGTTGATTCCAACTCATAGCAACCCCCTTTGGGTTTCTGAGGTCGTAAATCTTTATGGAAGGAGATTGCCCAGTCTTCCTTCCACAGAGTGACTGATGCATTTGAACCACTAACCTTCTGGTTAGCAGTCAAATGCTTTAGGCAATACACCATCAGCGCTACTTAAATGTTGAGAAGCACTGATATAATGATCTCAAATAGATAAACAAATGGAGGGATCCAAAGAGGAGAAAAATAGCTTAATGATTAGTTTCATGATCTACTTGTCTGCCATTGGATAGCAGAGAATTCAAGGTAGGGTGCTGAGTAACCATTAATATTTAACTAATGCTTGAATTTATTTTGTGTTTCTAAGCACCCGCCAAGGGGCAAGTGGGTGCATGACTTGGGCCTTCCGGGGGTGGCTTTAATTAAGCCCAGACCCTTGGGTGGGTGGGGAATAGAGCAGAATATTTAGGACCTAAGGGAGATGAACTTGTCTGTCAGTTTGTCATCCTGTGGTGGCTTGCATGTTGCTGTGAGGCTGGAGGCTATGCCACCAGTGTTGCAAAATGCCAGCAGAGTTACCCATAGTGAACAAGCTTCAGCAGAGTGTTCAGCCTAAGACAGACTCAGAAGGAAGAGGCTATCCACTTCTCAAAGAAATGGCCAGTGAAAACCTTATGAATAACAGTGAAACACAGTCTGAAATATTACTAGAAAACTTTATGAATAGCCCTGAAATATTGTCCAATATAGTGCCAGAAGATGAGCCCATCAGGTCTGAAGGTGCTCAAAATATGACTGGAGAAGAGATGACTCCTCAGAGTCGAGA
Source organism: Orycteropus afer afer (assembly GCF_000298275.1). Taxonomy (NCBI): domain Eukaryota; kingdom Metazoa; phylum Chordata; class Mammalia; order Tubulidentata; family Orycteropodidae; genus Orycteropus; species Orycteropus afer. The sequence goes on along the minus strand of NW_006921595.1, from coordinate 16,569,509 downwards.
TGACCTTAATGATATGGATGGAATAAGGCTTTCGGGACATCCAAAGGCTGATGTGGCACGACTCAAAATGAGTAGAAACAAGTGCAAACATCCATTAATAATTGAAAAATAGAGTGTAAGAAGTTTGAATCTAGGAAAATTAGAAGTTGTCAAAAATGAAATGGAAGGCATAAAGATTGATATCCTAGGCACTGGTTAGCTGAATTGGACTGGTTTTGGCCATTTTGAATCAAACAACTATACGATCTACTATGCTGGGAATCATAGTAGATGATTGTGGAACAGAACATCAGCTGCTTATAGAAAGTTCAAGTTGAAATTGAAGACAGTTAAAAGAAGTTCATGAGAGCCAAAATATGATCTTGATAATATCCCTCCTGAATTTAGAGACTATCGAAAGAATAGATTTGATGCATGGAACCAATGGCCAAAAACCAGAGGAATTGTGGGATGACATCAAGAGCATCATCCATGAAGAAAGCAAGAGGTCATTAAAAAGACAAGAAAGGAATAACAGACCAAAATGAATGTCAGAAGAGACTCTGAAATTTGCCCTTGAGTGAAGAGTAGCTAAAGCAAATGGAAGAAACGACAAAATAAAAGAGCTGAACTGAAGATTTCAACAAGCACTTTGAGAAGACAAAGTCAATTATTATAATGAAATGTGCAAAGACTTGGAGTTAGAAAACCAAAAGAGAAGAACACACTCAGCATTTCTCAAACTGAAAGAACTGAAGAAAAAAAATTAAGCCTCAAGTTGCATTATTGAAAGATTCTACAGCCAAAATATTGAATGATGCAGGAAACATCTAGAAAAGATGGAAGGAATACACAGTCACTGCACTGAATTGGTCAATGTTCATCCATTTAAGGAAGTTGCATATGATCAAGAATCAATGGTACGAAGGAAGAAATCAAAGCTGCACTGAAGGAATTGATGAAGAACAAGGTTCCAGGAATTTATGAAATACCAGTTGAGATGTTTCAACAAACGGATGGAGCGCTGGAGGCACTGACTCAGCTATACCAAAATATTTGGAAGATAGCTACCTGGCCAACTGACTGGAAAAGATCCATATTTGTACCCATTCCAAAGAAAGGTGACCCCACAGAATGTGGAAATTGTTGAACGATATTATTAATAACACATGTAAGTAAAATCTTACTGAAGATAATTCAAAAATGGTTGCAGCAGTATATTGACAGAGAGCTTCCAGAAATGCAAGCTGGATTCAAAAGAGGACGTGGAACAAGGGATATCATAGCTGCTGTCAGATGGATCTTGGCTCAAGACAAAGAATACCAGAAAGATGTTTACTTGTGTTTTATGGACTATGCAAAGGCATTTAACTGTGTGGATCATAGCAAATTATGGATAACATTAAGAAGAATGGGAATTTCAGAACACTTAAGTGTGCTCATAAGGAACATGCTCATAGATCAGGAGGCAGTCATTCAAACAGAACTAGGAGACACTGCATGGTTTAAAATCAGGAAAGGAGTGTGTCAGATTATATCTTTCACCATATTTATTCAATCTGTATACTGAGCAAATAATCCAAGAAGCTGGACTATATGAAGAAGAATGTGGCATCATAATGGGAGGAAGAATTATTAACAAGCTGTGATACACAGATGACACAACTTTGCTTGCTAAAAGTGAGGATGACTTGAAGCAATTACTGATGAAAATTAAAGACCACAGTCTGGAGTATGGATTATACCACAATATAAGGAAAACAAAAATTCTCACAACTGGTCCAGTAAACAGTTCACTATGGATGGAGAAAAGATTGAAGCTGCCAAGGACTTCATATTACTTGGTTCTATAATCAACAGCAATGGAAGCAGCAATCAAGACATCAGATGATGCATTGCATCAGACAAATCTACTGCAGAAATCCTCTTTCAATGATGAAAAGTAAAGATGTTTCCTTGAAGACTAAGATAAGCCTAACACAAGCCATGGTATTTTCAATCACCTCTTAAGCATGTGAGAGCTGGACAATGAATAAGGAAGACCAAAGAAGAGTTGATGCTTTTGAGTTATGGTGTTGGAGAAGAATGTTAAGAGTACCATAGACTACTAAAAGAACTAACAAATCTGTCCTGGAAGAAGTGCAGCCAGAATGCTCCCTGGAAGTGAGAACAGCCAAACTTCATCTCACCTACTTTGGTCATGTTGTCAGGAGGAAACATTTCCCGGAGAGGGATATCATGCTTGGTAAAGTGGGAGCTCTGGTAGCATAGTACGTAAGGTCCTTGACTGCTAACCAGAAGGCTGGCAGTTCAAACCCACCAACCACTCCTCGAAAGGAAGGCTGGGCAATCTACTTCCCAAGGAGGGGTCGCTATGAGTCAGGTTTGACTTGATGGCACATAACAACAACAACAACATTAACAAAGTAGAAGGTCAATGCAGAAGGGGAAGGACCTCAATGAGATGGATTGACACAGTGGCTGCAACGATGGGCTCAGCTATAGCAAGGATCATGAGGCTGGCACAGGACAGGGCAGTGTTTCTTTCTGCTGTGCATAGGGTCGCTATGAGTCAGAGAGGACTCGATGGCACCTAACAACAACAAGCACCCCCTGTGATTGTTAATGTTATTTGGCAACTTGGTTAGGCTATGATTTTCAGTGATTTGTCAGACAGTAGCCCTGGGAATGCAGTGTTTAAGCACGGGCTGCTAACCAAAACATCAGCAGTTTAAATCCACAAGTCATTCACTCTATGGGAGAAAAATGTGGCTGTCTGCTCCCATAGAGATTTACAACCTTGGGCATCCTCTGGGGAAGTTCTGCTCTGCCTATAGTGTCTCTATGAGTTGGAATCAACTTGACAACAATGTGTCCTGTTTTGTTTTTATGTAATGACCTTTGATTTATGTTGCACTGGCTGCAACAATGGGCTCAAAGACAGCAACAATTGTGAGGATGGCACAGGACCAGGCAGTGTTTCATTCGGTTGCACATAGAGTTGCTGTAAGTTGGAACCAAGTTGATGGCACCTAATAATAACAACAATAGTCACCTTCCATTTTTTGATATAATATGAGCAGTCAATCAGTTAAATGAGGACTTTATTTAGAGATGTAGCATGCTTCCGGTATATAAATGAATATTCTGGCAAAGCTTGATATCTTTCTTGATCCTGCACTTGTCTCATTGCCTGCCCTCCAATTCTTGGGTCATAAGTCTGTAGAAGTCTTCAGCCTGCTGCCTGACCTGCAGCTTTTGTGTTTGTCAACCCTGACAACACCATGAGCCAGCCTCCAGCCTGCTGCCTGACTGGCAGATTTTGTGTTCATCAGCCCCTGCAACCATGTGAGCCAACAGAAATCTTCAGTCTGCCACCTAATCCATAGCTTTAGAACTGGGAAACTCCTACAATGGTGTGTACTATTTCCTTGGAGTAAATCTCTCCATATATATTTATATATGTGCTTCATTGGTTTTGTGCTTCTAGAGAACTCAGACTAAGACACTCCCCCAAACCCACTGCATAAATATATTTAAAGTGTTTGAATGTTGTTGTTGGGTTGTGCCATTGAGTCAGCCCCGACTCATAGAGACCCCTCCATGGGTTTCTGAGGCAGTATCACTATGGAAGTAGATTGCCCAACCTGCCTTCTGGGGAGTGGCTTGGGGGTTTGAACCGCCAGCCTTCTGGTTAGCAGTCAAGTGCCTTAGGCACTATGCCACCAGAGCTCCCTAAAGTGTTTGAATGGTACTCTTTTAAAAGTGATTTTCTACTGACATATTGTGGTTATTGATATAACTCTTCTACCTCAAAGTACAAAATGAAGCAAATAGTTGCATAATTCTAACTAGGAAAATTGATGTTGCTGAGTTCTAGACACAGTGCTAAATTTTGTACAAAATGGATAAAATGGCTTGCCCAAGGTCACACATATAGTAAGTGGGGGATCCAGAACTGGTATCTAGACACTCTGACTCTAGAGCTGTGCTGTCCAAAACAATAGCTACTAACTACTTGTGTTTTATTGACTATGCAAAGGCATTTGATTGTGTGGATCATGACAAATTATGGATAACATTGAGAAGAATGGGAATTCCTGAGCACTTGATTGTACTCATGAGGAACCTATACCTTGACCAGAAGGCTGTCTTTTGAACAGAACAAGGGAACACTACATGGTTTAAAATCAAGAAGGGAGTACATCAGGGTTGTATCCTTTCCCCACATTTATTCAATCTATATGCTGAGCAAATAATCCAAGAAGCTGGACTATTTGAACAAAAATGTGGCATCAGGATTGGAGGAAGAATCATTAACAACCTGAGATAAGCAGACGATACAACTTTGCTTGCTGAAAGTGAGGATGACTTGAGGCACTTACTGATGAAGTTTGAAGAATATAGTCTGCAGTATGGATTATGTCTCAATATAAAGAAAACAAAAATCCTCACAACTGGACCAATGAGCAGCATCACAATAAATGGAGAGAAGATTGAGGTTGTCAAAGAATTCACATTGCTTGGTTCTACAATTGATGTCAATGGAAGCAGCAGTCAGGACATTAGATGACGTGTAGCACTGGGAAGGTCAATCATGAAGGAACTGTTTCAAGTGCTGAGGAGCAAAGATGTCTCCTTGAGGACTAAGGTGCGCCTGACACAAGCCATATTTCCAATCGCCTCATATGCATGTGAGAGCTGAACAATGAATAAGAAAGGCTGAAGAAGAGTTGATGCTTTTGATTTGTGGTGCTGGCTAAGAATGCTGAAAGTATCATGGACTGCTAAAAGAACTAACAGATCTGTCCTGGAGGAAGTGCACCCGAAATGCTCCTTGGAAGCAAGAATGGCCAGACTTCTTCTCCCCTACTTTGGTCATGTTGTCAGAAGGGACAATTCCCTGGAGAAGGATGTCACGCTTGGTAGGGTGGAGGGTTGATGAAAGAGGGGAAGGCCTTTAACAAGATGGATTGACATGGTGGCTGGGATGCTGGGCTCAAGTATAGCAGGGATCATGGAGTTGGCAGGGGATCTGGCAGTGTTTCGTTCTGCTGTGCATGGGGTTGCTATGCGTCGGAAATGAGTTGACAGCACCTAACAACAACACTTGTGACTACTTAAATTTAGAATTAAATTAATTAAAACTAAATGAAACTAGAAATTGAATTTCTTCACTAGCCACATTTTAAGTGCTGAGCAGGCATACATGCCTGACTATTACCATATTGGAGTGCAAAGAACATTTCCATCACTACAGAATGTTTTAATGGACAGCATTGCTCTAGAACCAACATTTAGTCTCTGTGGTATACCATTTCCCTTGTGCTTTCATATAACATCATCAGATTATTAAAGCAAACCTATTCTCTTTTTTTTTTAACTATGCCCACTATGCAAACAATCATTGCAAATATGTCTCTGGCTTAGCAATTTTCCTTTTCTATATTTTATTTTGTTGTTGAGAGAAGGAGCTCTGGTGGCTCAGTGCCTAAGGTACTTTACTGCTAATCAGAAGTTTGGCAGTTCACACCCACCAGCCCTTCCACAGAAGGAAGACAGTGCAGTCTACTTACATAAAATTTACCACCTCAGAAACCCAATGGGTGTCACTATGAGTTGAAATTGACTCAATGGCAGTGGGTTTTTTTGTTTTGATTTGGTTTGGTTTGGTTTGGTTGAGAATATGTACACAGCAGAATATATACCAATCCAACAATTTCTACATGTACAATTCAGTGGTAATGTTTACATTTTTCAAGTTGTGCGACCATTTTTGGCCTCCTTTTCTGATTTATTCTTCTTCTAATAACATAGACTTACTGCCCCCTAACGTTCCTATGTAATCTTCAAGTTGTTTTTTCAATTTGGTCCCATATATATAGATCTTAACACCACAAAATGCTCAAGTCAAACATTCTTTACTAGTTAATTTAGCTTAGCAATTTTCTTAATCGGTAGTGCTACATTTTTGTTTGTGTACCTGACATTTTCACTTAGATTCTAGTATCAAGGCAAAGTGGCAATATTTAAACTGAATGTCACTTTTCCCCAAACTCCACCCTTGACTTCTCTATTTCCATCTTTACTACTCTTTTTCTTTACCAGTTTCTCAAGTTTAATCATTGGATTTTTATTTTTTATTACTTCTTTCTTAGCCACTGAATATATGTTGTTGTTGTTGTTGTTGTTATGTGCCTTGGAGTCAAACCCGACTCATAGTGACCCCTCCTTGGGTTTCCGAGGCAGTATCACTGCAGAAGTAGATTGCCCAACTTTCCTCCTATAACTCATGAGAATTCCCTTAAAAATGTCTCTCAAACATATCCTTCTTCCCGTTATCACACTACACAATAATAACACAATGCATGCACTGCTTTCTAATCAGATCTGACAGAGACCCCTCCTTGGCTTTCTGTGGTGGTATCACTACAGAAGTAGATTGCCCAACTTTCCTTCTGAGGAGTGACTGGTGGGTTTGAACCACCAGCCTTCTGGTTAGCAGTCAAGTGCCTTAAGCACTATGCTACCAGAGCTCTCCCAGACAATAGGTTTACCTAAACTTCATCTTTCCCGAAACGCTTCTAGTCTACCCATGACATAAGGTTAATTGTACCAATATCAAAGACTCTGTCCCTCCCATTCTCGGAAAATTACAATAGCTTCCCAGGAAAAGTGGTACAATATCTTTTACAAACGTATCTATATTGGTTTGTTTTTGATTTCTACGTGAGCTGTCTATTCCAACCAGACTGACCTCATTCTTCTACTATGAGATAATTTACTTTAGTATTCTTGAAACTATCGTAGAGTGTCCTCCACACATCCGCATCTGTTGAAACCATAACCATCCTCCAAGGACTAACCTCAGGGCTCTCCTCACCTGTGGAACATAGACCATGATATTCCTGTTCAGTCTTCTCATATCCTAGAGGACTCATTTTCTATATTGTCACATAACTTCTTGGTTTATCTGTTATACATGTTTCAGAGCTCTTATATAAAATTCTTAGCTCTGTAATCTAGTCTGACATGTGGAAGAAAAAAGGGAATAGCTAGTGAGAAATAGCAGTAAATAAAAGCCTAAGTGAAGACAATTAGAGTTGGGAAGAGGATAAACCATTCCTCCATTAGAGAAAGAATGATTTTTGGTGAAGATAGGAAAAAAAAATGTGTGAAATTTGTTCACAGTCAATAATGATGATGCTCATGTCACTGGTTTGGTGATTTTGGAGCTTCCTTAAAATTCATACCTTCCTTCATGGAACCAAAAAGCCTATGTTTTCTAGGGAAACTATCTTAGTGTTCACCAGAATAATTCACCAGAACACTATCTTAGTGTTCACCAGAATAATTTTCCCAAGAATAATT
>NW_006921595.1:16534250-16561119 GCF_000298275.1 Orycteropus afer afer | reverse complement strand
ATCAAGCTGACACGCAGTGCGCTGGTCGCTGTTCCCAACAAAGAATGAATCCGAAAACCTCCAGGGCGAGCAGCGAGCTGCTCGCTCCAGGAAGTATATAGTCCGGAATGCCGTTCTTCCAGCTTGTCCCTGGGATAGCATTGCAGGTAGGCCACACCCCTGGGGAAACTCCCCTTAGGCAGACCGGCTGTTTAGAACTCAGTTATGTGATCCATCATGGGAACCACCACTCACAACTGGAGTCCAGCCAAGTTGACACATCTTCAACTATCACAGGCCTGGTTTTGAGTGGCTGAACATCTGGTGGTAGTTGTTCTCAATGATGAGATTGGTAATCAGCTCTATGGTGGAATCTACTGGAGCAGCTGAGTAGCTGCCTTAGAGATGTGGTCTGCATCCAGTATATAAAAAGAAACATTGAGAAATGTCTTTGGAGTTTTTGGTACACTTGGACCCTGCATGTAGCTGAGTCTTCATTCAGCAGTCTGCTATGTTGACTACTGATATTTATTTATTTTAAATTTTATTGTGCTTTGAGTGCAAATTTACAGAGCAATTTTTTTTTTTTACATTTAACAATTCATTCACATTTGATTTCATGCCCTGTTTACCATTCCCGACCATAACAAACTCTCCCCACCCATCCCTGTGACTACTTCCTCCCTCTGCCCTTCTTAACTATGCATTGCTGTCTGTCCAGCTTTTCCTCTATGTGAATGCTGCCCTTCTGGTGTCTCACAGCTGATTGCTCTCTAAGGGGTGCATCTCCCTAGAGTAGGTGAGTGCATCACCTGGGGTAGGTGTTCTGCAGGTATGTCTTTCTACTGTTGGGCTGAGTGTTAATCCAAGGGAGTGAGACTATTTCTAGGCCCAAAGGGAAACCTGGGGCCATAGCCTCGGGGGTTCCAACAGACTATGCAATCAGTAATTCTGGTCATTTTTGTGTTTTTGAATTTTGTTCCACATTTTTCTCCCACTCCATTCAGGATTTCCAGTTTTTATCCCTTTCCAAGTGGTCGGCATTGGTAGCCAGGCACCATCTAGTTCTTCTGGTCTCAGATCATGGAGGCTCAGATTTTTGCTAGCTGATCTTGACACTGAAACTAGTAGCCTGCCATGATGTTTGATAATCTTGGGACTGTGTCTTTGTATCATTGTGTTTGTCAACCTTGGGTTTGTCAGCCTCAGCAGCCAGATGCTGCCTGAATTCGGAGAAGCCTCCAGCTTCAGTAGGCTGGAAGCAAGAGGCAGAGCTGAAGCCCAAGGTTGAGAGGCCTTCATCTAGCCCATAGAACTGGCATTTTGAACTCAGATTTCTAGCCTCCTAAATGGTGAGAGAATAAATCTCTCTATGTTAAGATCACCTGTTTATGGAATTGTCTGTTAGAGTAGCACTAGAGAACCAAAACATACATGAACCCAGAAATATTTTTTCAAAGTTAGAACCCTTATTAACAAAATATTTATTTTTATCTTCTTTGATACTTCTTTCTGTCTTCTGTTGTACTTACTATGATAACCTCTACATAGTTGTCAATCACTAAGAATTAGTTGACTGACAGATTTTTCTTAGATCAAGTAAGGTATTACAATGTCAGAGGTATCAGAAAGACTGGTCAACCCCCAGGAACATTCATTTCCTCTTGGTTGATATGTAAAATTCTACCATTAGAAAGTTATTTTTTGTTGTTCTTTCTAATCAAGTTAAAATTAAAATGCCATGAGAAGGATAGCATTTTGAGGTGATTCATTATTTAAACCTCATTATGAGTCAGGTGTGACTCAACGGTACATAACAACAACAACAGCAACATGAGTGTTCTAAAGTCTTCTGAACCCATTGCTACTGTGACAAATTATTAGAAAATCAGGGACTTAAAACAACACAAAATTATCCTATAATTCTGAAGGTCAAATGTCCAAAATCAGTCTCATTGGGCTAAAGTCAAAGTGTTGTCAAAGCTGATTCCTTCTGTAGGCTCTAGGAGAGAATCCATTTTCTTGGTTTTGTTTTGTTTTGTTTTGTTTTCGGCTTCTAGAGACAAGTCAGAATGCACCTTGGAAGGGGGAATGGCCAGACTTCATCTCACCTACTTTGGTCATGTTGCCAGAAAGGACCATTCCCTGGAGAAGGGTATCATGCTTGGTAAACTGGAGGCTCAGTGAAAAAGGGGAAAGCCTCAACAAGATGGATTGACACAGTGACTACAATGATGTGCTCAGGTATAGCAAGGATTGTGAGGCTGGCACAAGACTGGGCAGTATTTCATTCTGCTGTACATAGGGTCGCTATGAGTCAGGCTGATTCAACAGTACCTAACAACAACAACAACAGAAACCATCTGTATTCTTTGGCTCCTAGCCCCTACCTTCATCTTCAAAGTCAGTGGTGGATCATCTACAAATTTCTCTCTGGCTCCACTGCTTCTGTCATTACTTTTCATACCTCACTCTGATCCTCCTGTCTCCCTACTATAAAGACTATTGTGAGTACATTGGACCCACCCAGGTAACCCAGGATAATCTCTCCATCTCAAAATCCATGTCTTAGTCACTTCTGCAAAGGTACTATGGCCATGTAAGGTAACATATTCACATGTTCTGGGTTTAGGAGGTAGGGATTAAGATGTGTGCATCTTTTAGGGGCTACTATTCTGTCTTCTAGAATATTGAAAGTCCATGAACTGCCAGAAAAACTAACAAATCTGTCTTGGAATAAGAGCAGCTGGAGTTCTCCTTGGAAGGGAGAATGGCCAGACTTTTTCTCATCTACTTTGGTGATGTTGCCAGAAGAGATCATTCCCTGGAGAAGGATATCATGCTTGGTAAAGTGGAGGGTCTGTGAGACACAGTGGCTGCAACAGTGGGCTCAGGTATAGCAAGGATTGTGAGGCTTGCACAGTACTGGGCAGTGCTTCATTCTGTTGTACATAGGGTTGCTATGAGTCAGAGCCAACTCGACAGCACCTAACAATAACAACGTTCTGTCTTCCACACTTTGCAAGGCTGGAGTTTGAAAGAGCACCTGAGGGACTGTCCAAAGTAGAAAGGCTTGCTCCCAAAACAGCTGAAATATATTATCAGGGATTTATTTCCCTCCCATATCCCTCTACTAACAAAAAGACCTACTGAAAAATGCTGGACAGGAGTAAATAGCACATTTGCATGGCCCTCTTAGTGTAGAGTCATTTTAAATGACCAAATTCTTAAAAATTCCTAGCAGAGAATTGTTAAGAGCCTGGGGCGGGGGGGGGGGGGGAGGTTCTGTATTCAAGTCACTCTCCCATGATTTGCTTTCATCCTGTGTCCTTGGTCCCAATGGACTTTTGTTCTCCCCCATATAAATCATAATCATTTTTAAGGTCAGCTCAGATTTCTCCCCTTCTCAAAGGTCTCATCCAGTTGTTTCCCTTTCCTCTAAATGGCCTTAATAGTTTTAGTTTCTGACAGTTAAATTCACACTTAGATGTTTTTTTCTGCTTTATACTATGCATTGTTTCAAAATATTAATCTTATTCCTTTTAACATCATAAGGAATTTTTGACATGAACTGCTACCTGTAATTTTCTGTATGCAGTGCTAAGCACACAGTAGATGATCAACAAATATTTGTTTGGATATGTTATTTCATGGACATATTTGCAACTAATGCAATATCTGGTCCTTTAAATTCAAGTACAGGAAATCACTGTTTCTTTTTAAAATGACTGTAGAAGAGACTACAGGAAAAAAAAAGTTGCACATCTGATTTATGCTGAAGTGGTAGGCTTTCTACTTGGGGCATGTGGTTGTAATAGTTATAATATGGCTAAATAATAAATGCAATAATTTGTACCCATGTTATATGTACCTGGACAAACCATACTAAGAAATTATACCCTTTGCTCCATATACCTGTTTCATAAATGTGCTATTTAATGATAAGTCCAGAATAATGGTGTCAGGAAGATTATTGTAGGCAAGACGCATCAAAGAAGTGTTTAGAGTAATTAAAAATGTGAACTTGGGCATCACAGTGTCTACATTTTTAGACTCAAGTCTACCACTTCTGTTGTTGTTAGCTGACTTCAAGGCACCTACTGATGAAGGCTGAAGAATACAGTCTGCAGTATGGATTACGTCTCAATATAAAGAAAACAAAAATCCTCACAACTGGACCAATGAGCAGCATCACAATAAATGGAGAGAAGATTGAGGTTGTCAAGGAATTCACGTTGCTTCGTTCTACAATCGATGCCAACAGAAGCAGCAGTCAGGACATTAGACGACGTGTAGCATTGGGAAAGTCAACTGCGAAGGAACTGTTTCAAGTGCTGAGGAGCAAGGATATCTCCTTGAGGACTAAGGTGCACCTGACATAAGCCATGATATTTCCAATCGCCTCGTATGCATGTGAGAGCTGGACAATGAATAGGGAAGACCGAAGAAGAGTTGATGCTTTTGAGTTGTGGTGCTGGCGAAGAATGCTGAAAGTACCGTGGACTGCTAAAAGAACTAACAGATGTGTCCTGGAGGAAGTGCAGCCAGAATGCTCCTTGGAAGCAAGAATGGCCAGACTTCGTCTCACCTACTTTGGTCATGTTGTAAGAAGGGATGATTCCCTGGAGAAGGATGTCATGCTTGGTAGGGTGGAGGGTCGACAAAAGGGGGGGAGACCTTCAACGAGATGGATTGATATGGTGGCTGCGATGATGGGCTCAAATATAGCAGGGATTGTGGGGCTGGCACGGGATCAGGCAGTGTTTCATTCTGCTGTGCATGGGGTCGCTATGAGTCGGAAACGACTCAACAGCACTTAACAACAACAACTGTAAAAAGACAAAGAAGGGTTTGCTTGGGAAAGGGAACTCACTTTGTAGGTTACCAGGATGGGGAAGAAAGGAGAGGGATTAATTTCAGGCTGGTTGGGTCCCACACACTGACATGGGTAGGGGGAGGGATATATGGAAAGGATCTGTGACCACCATGATAATTGGAAAATGGGAGGACACCGAATTGTTCACATAAGAGATAGGCAGCACATGCTAATACCAACCAATGTGTCCACAATACTGCATTACCATTAACACCAAACACCAGGTTCTACAGATAAACACATAAACATTTGAAAGGATCAGATGGGGGTCAGTGAACAGGAGTATACTCTAGACCAAGGATAGATTCAGCTGAGGCTAATCTTGCACAAACACCAGTGATACAAAATATCTGCATTCCTTACAGAAACAATAGACAACAGACACAGAGTGATCCCTCACAGACACCCAGACACTGTGGGAGAGAGATCCAATAGATCTACCGTCTCAGGACCATAGTACTGGGGACACCAGACTCAATTGGCACAACAAAATACATAAAAGCCTTGTTCCACATCCTACATTGGTGAGTAGTGACTGGGTTCTTAGAAGCTTTCAAGCGGCCGTTGAAGATGCAGCTAATGGTCTCCTATGGTTGGAAGTGAAGAAGAATGCAAAAAAAGGAATTTGGAAGCGGTCAACCAAAGGACACGATGGCCCTTGAGACCAGAAGAACTAGATGGTGTCTGGCTACCAATGCCAACCACTCAGGAAAGGATCAAATCTGGAGATCCTGGATAGAGTGGGAGGAAACACATGGAACAAAATCCAAAAAGTCAATAATGACGAGAATTACTGGTCTGATGAAGTCTGATGAGACCCCCAATACTATGGCCCTGGAATACATTCTGCACCTGGGGTAGAACTCACCCCCCAGGGGCTGGCTGTCAGCCCATTAGTTAACAAGATGTACATGCAGACCACTCAACCCAGGATGACTGCAGCCACATACTCTATGGTAATACATCCATTAGAGCAATAGACCACGGGGCATCAGAAGGCCAACATTCAAATTGAGGAAATGCAGGACAAACAGGATTGCATCAATATGAGGGGCATGAGGGAGGGTTACTGGGTAGGAAGGGGAGGAGACTGGGTTGGGGCTGGACTTGGTGAATGGGAAGTGAAACTAAATATACACAGAATGTTGAATATAAAACAAGCTCTTAAAATAAAAATAAATAAGTAAATGAACTATTTCAGAAAAAGAAATTTGTAAATAAGACAAAGCAAGGTGTCTTACTTTAATCAGTAGCCTTGAGATCTAATAAAATTTGTTTGGCTGAGTCCTGAACTTGCTTGGTACCTATGATCTCTTCTTTCCCTCCAGTCTCTCCCATTTGAAATGAGAGTATCTATCCTCAACTTGTCCCACCACTGTACTTTGGAAGCAGATAATTTGTATTTTACAACAGGTTCACAGATGGAAAGGATTTTTGCCCCAGGATGGAACACACCCACAGTCTCACCTACACTTGATTTAGATGATTCAGAAGATGAGATTTTGGACTTAGAGCTGACATTGAATGGATTAAGAATTTTGGGGATGATGTGATAGGACTATGTTTTACATTTGGGAAGGACATGAGTTTTTGAGAGGTCAAAGAGTAGAATGTTATGAATTGAACCATGTGCCCCCAAAATATGTGTTGGAATCCTGACCTCTATAGCTGTGGTAAAGAACCCTGGCAACACTGGATTAAGCACTTGTCTGTTAACCTAAAGGTCAGTCGTCCAAAATCATCACCTGCTCTGAGGAAGAAAATATCTGGTGATTTTCTCCCATAAAGATTGTAGCCTAAGAAACCCTATGGGGCAGTTCTGCTCTGTCCTACAAGGTCTCTGTGAGTCAGAATCTCCTGGACTGCACACTACACCCACATAGTTTAGTTTACATCCAGTTTTAGGATTATATTCTCATTCTTTCATGGAGAAGCTTTCGATGTGAAAGTGTATCAGTTTTATTCAGAAACAGGGTTTTCTTTGTTATGTTAATGAGACAATGGCGGTGTAGAGTGTATCTTAAACCCAATCAACTTTGACTTATAAGAAGTTTAGACATAGAGATAGGCATACACTGGGGAAGATGCAAAGTTAGCATCTAAGGAACCAAGAAAAGCCAGGGTTACGTGCAGAAAAATAAGGAATTGACAGGGCCAACATCCTGCTTTACGTAGATTTTCAGACTCCAAAACTGTTAGAAAATAAATTTCTGTTCTTTAAAACCATTCCTTTGTGGTATTTCTGTGACAGCAGCACTCGGAAGTTAAGACCTAGCTTTCCTCAATAAGTATTTGTTATGCAAATGTGCCACTAACATGTGAAGGAGACATTTATTTTAGTCATTATTATAATTCCTATTTCAACTAATTAAAATAATATTATAGGACTAAACAACAGGAAACTAGGTATATGATACTACACATCTTTAAAAACAAAATGAGGACTTAATTGGCTCAGTGAATTTTCCTTGCTCAACCTGTTTGCTAAGTGAAGGATGGCATGAAAAGAACATAGTGTGCTTCCCCAAAGATATTCACCATTATTGTAATCAGATAATACCGTGTGATCAGAAAATAAGCTTTGTAAAGCACATGAAATTGTAGAGGGGAGAAACCACATAAGATTTTGGTATAACTGTGCAGATAATGTACTTACCAAGGTGAGCCTCAATTGTTTTCATGTCGTTTTTTGAGTTTGTCTTATAAATAGTTGTTAAAATTTGTTCAAGTGTCTGTCTTGGTCTGGGACCATCTCTTCCTGGATGTTATGAAATATTAATTGCTGGTTATTAGATTAAACTATGGGGATATCTGGGTACCAACACTATGATTTAAGGGTAGTGGCAACAGAGTGGGGGACTGAAATGTATTTATTTAAAGAGAGTCTTATTAAATTATTTTTTGTTTCTATAAAATGGAAACTGTTGACAGTGTCTATTTTCTTACTTATATGTCAAATAAGTGGAGATGGTGTGAAGTCAGTACAGTGATTGAAAAGGTATCCTATACAAAGTTAAGATTGTTGACTTCTGAAAAGAGGAAGAATATCCCTAAGGACCACTGTATTGGTATCATGTCTTCCTTCTCAATAGCCAAAGCATTTATGACCCATTGGGGCTCATTCTTTCATGGAGAAGCTTTCAATATGAAAGTGTATCAGCTTTTTTTGGATTATTAGGTACTATTTAATTAATTAGTAATTTCACTCTCAAGATTAAACAGATTCTTCATAATCAGCTTGTTGGGCTATTTGTTAGGTAGCCTAACAAATGAAGTCAAGTCATTGCAGATCTGTAAGGAAATGATAACTTATGTCCATAATTGTGATCTTAAGACTAGCTAAGATCCTGAAGTATCATTGAAAGGAAGAATATATGCTTGTTGGGGTTGTTGTTAGGTGCCGTCGAGTCGGACCTGACTCATAGCAAACCCTCTTTGGGTTTCCAAGGCAGTATCACTATGGAAGTAGATTGCTCAAACTTCCTACTGAGGAGTGGCTGGTAGGTTTGAACCACCAGCCTTCTGGTTAGCAGTCAAGTGCCTTAGGCACTATGCTATCTTAGCATTGGCTATTTCTAATCACAAGCTTATCTGTAAGAAGAGTAGGGAGGGCAAAACTACCTTTTTCTGTAGAAACTCTTCATATCTAGGCTAACTGTACAGAAAATTTTTGCAGAAGTAACAGCCTACATTGTATGACAGAAAAGTACAAAATGGAGTCACTTAGGACAAGGAGGGATTTGGCATAAACCTTATCCAGAAGTTTCAGACATAGCAAGAGCTGTAGTTCTGGAATGTTCTTTCTTACCTCTTAAGAACTAGTTTAGAGTTCAGAGTTCAGGCACTGGAGTCAGACTCAAGTCCAGTTACTTACTAGCTGGACAGTTACACAGGTCACTTAACTACTCTGTGATTCCGTTTCCCATAAAATAGTCATGATCATAACACTAGCCAGTTGCTGGATTCCATTTCAACTCAGTGCAACCCCGTGTGTGTCAAAGTAGAATGTGCTTGATATAGTTTACACTGGGTAATCTGAAGTAGCCCACCAGACCTTTCTTCCAAGGCACTTCTAAGTGGACTGAACCTCCAACATGTCAACTAGCAGCCAGGAACATTAACCATTTGTACCCCTCAAGGTCTGTAATCATAATACTACCCACCTCATAAGATTTCTTCAGAAATAGGGGTGGACCAAAAATGACAAAGGTCAGTAGCAAATGAGTGCAGCTGCTATGTACAGCCCCACAGAAAATTAGATGGGAACATGATTAATTTTGCTAGGATCCATAAGCAAGTGAGAAAGTACACCTCATTTCTCTTGGATATGGAGAATAGGACAAAATAATATGAAACAAAATAGGTATAGGAATTGAAAGTAAGAGTTGGATGAACCATGAAAAGTGGAATCAGAGGGAATGCATGCTTGGCTTTCTAGCTGGCAAACCTTAAAGCATATCTAGAACACGTTTCTATGGATAAAAGGAGCTTTGGTGGTGCTGTGGTTGAGACATGGTACTGCTAACCCAAAGGTCAGTGGTTCGAATCCACCAGCCCACCAAAGGAGATAGATGAAGCTGTCTGCTTCTATAAAGATGTACAGTTTTGGGAACCCTATGAGGGTGGTTATGAGTTAGAATCAATTAGATGGCAGTGGGTTTGATTTGGTTTGGTTTATGTTGGTAAACTGGCTGAATCAAGTCCCTCATCCTCTGTGGTATGTAATCAATACCTCTCCCCATGCCTTAGGCTCCACCCCCAAGCTGGGTGCCATGGGGACATGCCCCAGGAAGTCTTTGAAGGACTAGACCTCCACACCTGCACTCTTGCCCTTGTGCTCAACCATTTTAGAAAAAGTAAGCTTTAAAAGACCGTGGAGTCCTCCTTGGAAGGCTTTCCATGAAAGTCAATGGGAGACAGAAGTGTTTTCTCTGAAACAAATATATCAAGGGAGGAGAACATACTGGGTCGTCAGCTGTAAAATCCTCATTTGTGGGGGGGGTGGAAAGATTCTGGGGCTTTACAACCTTGAAGTACATTTTTCCATCCATGCATAGTGATATAAATTGGTCCAGAACATAAGTAAATCATTAACTTCAGGGAAAATATAATTAAATGACTCATCCCATATCCAATCTGACAGAACAATGTGTTATAAAGCTGGAGGGAAGAGTAAGAAGTTCTCACTCTTGTGAAGGCAGTCTTCTTTTAAAGTTTTGGAATCTGTGTGTATGTGTGTTTAATAGACAGATTTCCCTGACCAGAAAGAATAAAGTTTACAGTTTTCATTAAGACCTCCTTGAAATATGAGCTAAGAAATTAAAGTTTTTATTGGGGGGCAAAATTCAAAGTACTTGCTTATTGTGTTCTTAATAGGCCTCCTTTCATTAAAAGCTCACATTTGCTCTTGAGCAACTTGTTTGTTACAAAGGGTTAAAAATTTACCCCAGGCTCAAATCATACTCTTATTCCAGCAAAGAAGTCCTGTTTCTGAACCACTCTGTATTAGAACCCATCAGTCCTGCGTCCCCTTCTCAAAGCCCTACTAGATAATTCAATCAACCAGTTTAAAATACGTTGTAAATGTGAATCTCCATCTCCTTCTCATACCTGGAGGGTTGGAAAAGAAATTTCTGAGCAATTTCTCAGGAATTTCTTTATATCAGAAATTTCTTTATAAGCAACTTTATAATTTCTTTATAAGCAACACCTCCTTGGGTTTCCGAGGCAGTACCTCTATAGAAGTAGATTGTCCTATCTTCCTTCCTAGGAGTTGCTGGTGGATTTGAACCACCAGTTTTCTGGTTAGCAGTCAAATTCCTTAGGTACTACACCACCAGAGCTCCTAATCAAATGGCAGAGGGCTTCTATTCAACCTACCCTCAAGACTGGCCTGAAACAGTGACACTTCCTAGAGTGGTATGATAGGAAGCATGGGGCTTTACAAATAGATTGGCCTTATTTTAATCCTGGTTTCTCTGTTTACTAGCTGTTTGGTCTTGGAGGTACTTAATCTTCCTGAGTTCTAATTTGCTAGTTGTAAAACAATGATATTTCACTCTGAAAAATGGTTACAGAGAATATGCATGCTGGGGTTTTAAAGTTTGCAAGAGGCCATCTAGATGCAACAATGGTTCTCTCCTCATCCAAAGAAAGGAAGAATAAAGAAAACCAAAGACACATGGAAACAAGTAATCAAAGGGACTAGTGGACCATGCAAACCTCAGGCTATATGACCATGAGACCAGAACTAGCTGGTGCCCAGCTTCTACTCTCAACCATTCAGAAAGGGATCAGTGCAGGAGATCCTGGACAGAGTGGAAGAACAATGTGGAGCAAAAATCAAAATTAATTTAAAAAAAAAAAAAAAAAAGACCAGGTTTACTGGTCTGATAGAGCCTGGTGAGACCCTGAGACTATGGCCCCTAGTTACTCTTCAGATCTGGAACTGAACTCACTCCTGTGGCTTCCAGCCAAACAATGGACAGACATATAGGGTGAACATTTACATCAGGTAGATACACTCCTTAGAATGATAAATCATGAGAGAACAGAAGGGCAGTATTTGCATAGGGAGATAGCTCAGGGGACAGGCATGCACGCAAAAGAAGAGGTAACTACAGGAAGGAAATGGGAAGAGCTGTTATAATTGAAGTCAATGTCATGAAACAAAATGTGTATGAACTGCTGTAAGGAAAACAAATTTTCTCTGTAAACTTTCACCCAAATCACAATAAAAAATAAGGAAAACATTCTCAATAAGTGTTTCCAATGGAAAGATGAGGACACATAACTATGGTATAAAAGATCTGATAAATTACCCCATCTTTCTCCTGCTGAGCAGCTGGTAGGTTTGAATAGCCAACCTTCTGGTTAGCAGTCAAATGCCTTAGGCACTATGCCAAGAGAGCTCCTTATAAATGACATGGGTGACAAAAATATTTGAAATCAAGATTATCAAGAAAAAGAAGAAAAGTCTGGAACTTATAGGTGACACAGCTGTAGTGTCTGGTACGCACTTGGAAAAGTACTACAAAGTTAGTTAGGCAGGATGGAACTAAACACTAAATATAAAATATCATGTCTTTTTTTTTAAGTTCTGGTAAGACCGTGGGCTGCTGACTGCAGCTTACAAAAGAATGCTAGTTAACACCAAATCAGTTTTCTAAAAAAAAAGCCCAGAAAAGAACAAGCAACTCTGACAAATGGACAAGAGTTCAAATGAGACAAGAATGCACACTGTTTGTAGAGTTATAAAAGCTAGAATGGGGTTAGGTAGTATCTAGACTTCTTTGATCAAAAAGCAGGGATTAGTGGTTGTTTCATTTACTAACACGATTTTCTTTTCTTTTCTTCAATTATCCTATTTTCAGCCTTTGCTTTTAGGATTAATTACAGCATCTTGCACTGCTTAATCAGCAGAGATGCACCACTTGGGGGATACTGTGATCCCCTTTTCCAAAATTAAATTTTGAAGCCGAAAGTCAAGTTTCATTTCTCATTTAATGTAATCCTATGAGACTTTATTCAATATTATAAAAAAAAAAAGAAGAAAATTACTGCAGAGGAGTGTCTTTAGTTGTTACCCTCAGAAACTTAGGGGCAGCCAAAAAGAACTTATTTTCTCAGTGATTATACTAAATATCTTTGTATTGTCCATCAAGATTATTTTAAAGTTTTCAGTATTAATATAAATTTGCTAGTAAAATCAACTACTAACCAAAAGTTTGGCAGATCAGATCCACCCAGAGGCATCTTGGAAAACAAGCCTTGTGTTTTGCTTCTGAAAGGTCACAGCCTTGAAAACCGTATGGTACACTTGAAGCCACCATAAGTCAATGACAGCAATTAACAACAACCATCAAAGATTAAATGTGACGAAAATTTTAATTAAAATTATGCACATCATATTCACATTGTAACCTTTCTGTTTTAAACATTCATTTTTTCAGAACGCTGCAAGAACTGCCAAGAGTGAAACATGCTGTTGGACCTATTGAGATAGTGAGTCAAATCAGTTGTAAATATGTGAATAAGAAAATTTTAGAGAATTGGTAGTAGTAAATGGAATGTTTGTGTTTGTTTAATAGTTAACATTCATTATTTGGGGGACAAAAAAAAGAATCAATCCTTGTGTTACTTCCAATAGGAAAAAGAGGTTAACAATCTTAAAATTCCATGATAAGGGATAAGAAAAATAAACAACACAACTTCCATAAATAAATTTCTAGTGATTCAATAGTGTGTTGCAAAGCTAAATTAAGAAGGAAAAAAATATCACTATATATACAGTGACTCCACACATATACATATTTTTTCCAATATTCATAAATGTTATCAGAGGTTATTTCTGAGTACTGAGGGGATTACTATTTTATATTTCACTATTTTCTGGGATTATACATTGAGATATATTGCTTTTATTATTTTTAAAATTATAATAAATCCTTTTAAAATAAAAAAATAAGAATCTAAATATTTTATAAATGCTATATATCAGATTGGGAGCCCTCGTAGTGCAGTAAGGTTAAGCACTTGGCTACCAACTGCAAGATCACGTATTGAAACCCACCAACTGCCCAGGAGAAAGATGTGGCAGTCTGCTTCCATAAAGATTACTACTGTGGCAACCCTATGGAGCAGTTTTACTCTTTCAGTTGGAATCAACTTGATAGCAACAGGTTTGGGCTTGTTTTTTTCTTTTTTCTTAATATATCAGAAAGTATTTCTAGAGTTAGCATACATCTTCAGAATTACGTTCAAGGAATATTCACAGGCATGTTCCCAGGCATCTCCTCCTCCTGCTCTAATCTCTGTGCCAATGTGGCTTTCATTGTCATTAGAAATGCACAGGAAACAGTGTCTGTTCAAAAATCAGACTAAAAAGAACCTGTGAAGTAGTAGAACATGACAAACTTTACCAAGGAGATAAAAATCTACTCTTGGCAAAGGTGGGAGAGCAGTTACCCTCTTCTCATCTCTAGTACTGACTACAACTCTGTGGAACTTACACCATAAATATTTATTAGCTCCTGGGAAGGAAGATTGGGCAACCTACTTCCATATTGATATCGCCTTGGAAACCCAAGGAGGGGTGGCTATGAGTTGGGATCAACTCCACGGCAGTGAGTTTTGGTTTTTTTTTTGTTTTGGTTTGGTTGTTTCATGAATGAATGGAAAAGCATGACATTTTTCAGTCTCCACTCACGAAATAGCAACTAAGTTCCTCTGGCTTTTACTCAAATCTAATTATATTATAATACTATCTTACATTTTATCTTGGCCCGTCTCAGTAAAATAATTAATCCAAGCTTTCAAGTTTTGTTCATATTTTAATTTTGGAATAGTGCTTTGGGGGTTTTCTATAGAATAGGATATAAAGGAGTCAGTATTGACTTTCAGGTATTTCTTTCTTATTCAAAACAACCTTGAAAATTATATTAAAGGACAGATATTATCCTGGGTGAAAAAAAAATCTGGGGCTTTAAAACAAGAATCAAGAATATAATCAATCATATTTGGTGAACTAATTTTTACTAGATTGCTGCCATTCACTCTGCTTCATTGTATCAACTGCTATAGCGCTGACAAACCTAGGAAACAGATTTGGCAAAAAGTTGCAGATTAATTTTCCATAACCAAAGGTATTGTCATTACTGTTGTTGTTGTTATGTGCCGTCAAGTGGACCCAACTCATAAAGACTCCTCCTTGGGTTTCCGAGGTGGTGTCATTATTGAAGTAGATTGCCCAACCTTCCTTCCTATTAATGGCTGGTGGGTTTGAACTGCCAGCCTTCTGGTTAGCAGTCAACTACCTGATTCAAATTAGCTTAATTTATTCCAGAATCAATCAAGTGGAAGGAAGTTTCTGATTCACACCCACATCTGGCCTAACATATCTATAATTTGCACAAATTTTACTTCTTGATTTTTTAATAATGTTTCCAAAATAATCCTTAAGACAATTTTATACCTTCAAACTTTTAATCCATTTGTGAAGCATCACTTATTTAACAGCTAAAACCAGTTTGCCTGCAGCTGTAATGCTGTACTGTGTTTCACTTGTTTTCCTCAGTTTCGCTTTGCTGATGGACTGGACATCACACTCATGGTCCTGGGATTACTGGCATCTCTGATGAATGGAGCCTGTCTTCCTGTAATGTCACTGGTTTTAGGAAAAATGAGTGATAACCTAATTAGTGGTTGTCTAATCATAACCAACACAAGTGAGTACAAAATTTGTTTTTCTGTATTACTGAGGATTCGAAAGCATAAAATAATAAAAACCATTGAGGTTACAATACAGATTATTGTATTGTCAGATAGTATCTATATAATAACAACATCTATCAAGTCATTTATTCTTGTACTTTGCTAGGGAGTAGGAAACATCCACAAAGAAACTATGAGCTCTTAAAGTGATGGCTTTATTCTCAAATAATATTTTTATATTCTATATTCATGTCAGCTATCTAAAATACAATATTTAGATAATTGCTTTAAGAGTTCCTACAAATATAAATATACTTTTAATTTACTAACAGTACTTAGTTTATGAGTCATCTGAGAATCACCATGGATCAACCTGTCTGTCTAGAAATTCAAAGAATTTTCTATTACAAATGGCGTTATCTCAGAATATAATCAAAGGCTTTGGTCATTCCAGGCCACTGTGTTTCACCCTTTAGAAGTAAGAAATCAAGAATGGCTAAACCATTTCGATAACTACTTAGTATTTATTTAACAGTACATAGATATGTCTGGCACTGTAGAACGTGATTTTGCAAGGATGGAGAAAAGAACATGCAGAAAGTTATAGTACTAGAGAAAAATGCCCCGAATAGATAGGAGGAGAAATTACAATCAGTGTAGGAGAAAAAGTGTTCTTGTATCACCTGTGTTTGTAGACATCCTTTACATATCATTACCTCTTCAGCATCCTGTATCAGGATTATGTCCTTCAGGCTGACATTACTCTTTAGATATAAGTTCCAGCAATTCTCAGATGCACTGACATAGAGAACATCTACAATCTTTTTGTGTGATGGATATTATCAATATTAGTAATTCCCTAGTGCCTCGCATGTTTTGTCCCAAATTCTACCTTAGGAAGTGTCCTTCTAGCTGTTCCTTATAACTGGGACAAATAGCCTAGCTCTGTGCCACTGTACCTCCTTCTTTGCCCTATTTGACTTAAATGCTTATTTATTCCATCTTATTTTCCACTCAAATAATCTTTCAAGTGTCCAGTCTTATTGAGTGCGATGAATTCATAGCTTTCACCTCTATATTCTTTCAAGTGATGGTTTCCCATCTACACAGTTGTGGAGTCTCTTCATATTTTAGTGATATAGATTAAATTAAGGTTGCCATTACTGATTGTTCAACAAATGGATCCAAATCGCTGTGCAGATATGTATTGATTGCCAGCTATGCCTCTCTGAATGAACAAATGAATAATTACACTAGCCACCTAAGGCAGTAGGCTTGGGAATATTTCTGTCTTTCAATAATATTCTTTTGTGGTTTCAGCAAAAGTTTACACAGCATATTGGGTCCCATTTTGACAGTTTCTACAAAAATTGTTCAGTGGAGTCAGTACATTTTTCTACAATGTGTCAACATTTTCTTTAATTGACTTTTGGTTGCTGTTTCCAGTACTATATCCCTGTTCCTTTATCTACTCATCTTTGTTTTAAAGTAATTGTTGATGGAAGTATTGCTTTTGTTACATCTTCCATTGCATATTGCCTTACTTGCTTTAGATAGGGCAGGCAGTAAATACCTGACTAATACTGCTGTGAACTCTAATTTTTGTTTTTGTGTAAGGCTTCTTCAGTATTCAAGAGTTCTGTGATGTATTTTATCAAAGGTGGTGAATGTATAAACAAGCAAAATAAAGATTTGACAAACTCATGGATATTACTGGTATATTATAACATATCACATACAATTAGATACATTAAGGGGATATACCCTCAACCTTCCAAGAGTGATTTCCTGAAAGATAACTGCATGCTCCTACAACTAAAATTATATAATCTCCAAAATGCAGTAGTCCTATTTTTGTGGGTACCATTTATTGAGTAATGTTCACTATCTTTACTAACTCAGTTATAACATCATTAAAACTTTCTACTAAGTTTTAATCTCTTCATTTCTGCAATGTCAATTCTAATATTTGGACTAAGGTTCTTTACAAATTTTTTCCTGCCACAATTCCATAAGTAGCATAGAGAAAAATGAGTGTTTGCTTGTATATAAAGCGCACAGATCTTGTAATATGTGATAATGATGTCATGGTATGTATATGATGAAGAGTTATGATGCTGTGATCCATTTCAAGGGTTGCTGAAAAGAAATGATGACAATGGATGTTGATCACTGTTATGTGCTGTGAGTGAAATTATGACTTGGTATACTAAAACACACAGAAACTTTTAATGTAGAAAACTTATAACCCAAGGATTGTTTTAAACACTCTTTTATTATGTGGCTACCCTGGTTAAACCAAACAGATTTCAAAGAGTTTTATTTGTTCTTCCTGTGGCTTCTTCTAGAATTTACACACATTTTCTTGCTTTTTCTTGGACTTTTTAAATCATTCCCTGAGGTATTTCAAACTGAATTCTATACGTATAATCTCAGAAGAGAAAGGGGAATTCTACTACTGTTACTTATCAAACTATTTCCTGAAATCAGAGATGTTCTACAGGTATTAGCTACGTCATTAAAATTTTCCTGTAATTTTTGATGTTGTGTAAGTGCTCCTTAAGAGCCCAAAATAAAGCCACAGTCATCAAGTCCATTCCAACTCATTGCAACCCTATAGGACAGAGTAGAATTACCCCATAGGGCTTCCAATGCTGTAGATATGTAGGAAGCAGACTTATTTATCTTTTCTCCCACTGAGCAGCTAGTGGGTTTGAACAGCCGACCTTCTGGTTAGCAGCCCAGTGCTTTAAACACAGTGCCACCAGAGTTCCTTTTCTTAAGAGCAGAGATAATTATTTCAAATCTTAGATGAAAGAATAGAGCACAATATGATCATAAACCTGTGGATGAGCAGTATGTCTATTTTCTTGAGAATGTCCTTCATTTGGTTTGGAGAGTTATCTATGAAATAGTATGGCTTATTGTAAACTAATTTTCTTTGTAATTTAAATCCTTTTTACAGCAAATTATCAGAACTGTAATCAGTCCCAAGAGAAGGCAAATGAAGACACGATGCTGTAAGTCCAAATGAGGTGTTAGCATCAGGTTCATTGCATGCTGCTTTATTCAATACATATAAAGAAAAAAACAACTGAAAAGTTTTATCTGATCATTAATATTACATATAAGTGATTAAAGCAAATATGTCCTCTTCTTTCATTATGTATATAAAACATAATTACTCCATAATTTTTCTTCTATTTGAATGGCTTGTAAGTTCATACGCTTTGGATTATATTTGACAAAATGGTCATCAATAGAAAATATGTGGGTATTTGCATTTTTATATCAATTTTGTCCCCTAGAACTAAAGGTACGTGTAGTAGAAGATAAAGGACAAGTTTTTCTGTTTTAAGTTGTTTTCCTTTCAATCCTTACAGAATATGCCATTACTATAAAGGAAGGTTGGGCAATCTACTTCCATAGTGATACCGCCTCGGAAACCCAAGGAGGGGTCGCTATGAGTAGGGGCTGACTCGATGACACATAACAGCAACAACATAAACTTTTAAAACCAAAAAGATTTGCACAACAAATAAATTTAGTAAAATTTTATTCAGACTAATTTGGGAAACTAATTACATATATAATGTAATTAGTTTCCCAAATTAGTCTGAATAAAATATCATATTACATAGTTTGATATAAAAATTTGATTCAAACTGAAAAGTGCCAAGTCTGAAAAATAAGTAAATTATATTTAAGGACATTCTGTTTTTGTTATTTTATATGTTAAACAGTATGCTTTATTCAGATATGCTGAGTTTGTTTGTCATAGATGTTTCTTTACTGAATATATTGCCTACTATCATTAGTGTCTCAGTAGAACTCTCAGAATCTTTACTATAAACCTAAGTCCTCCCTCCTTATGTTCTCTTGGAAGTGAGGCCTCTATGTTGCACAAACCCAGAGAATACCCATCACATTGTAGTGACAACTTCTTGACCATATCCTTCACCTGTACCATCCAACACAGCGACATGTGGCTATTTAAATTTAAGTTAATTAAAATTAAATAAAATTTAAAAATCACTTTACAGCCAACATTTCAAGTTCCCAATAGCCACACGTAGCTAACGGCTGCCATACTGAGCAGCACAGTTATTGAACAATTCCATCACCACAGAAAGTCCTATTGGACAGCACTGTTCTGTGTGACAATGGGAATAGTGGTCCCATGAGCTGTGCTTTTTGCAAGCCTCAACTTTCTTTGAGGGAAAATTTTCTCTCTTAGCAACTTTTACATAAAATGTCTTTATATGTGGAGTTTTAAAAATTCCTAATTAGGATCCAGGGTATTGCCTTCCACTGAATCCTAGCCTTACAGTATTAAAGCAGAGTTCTGACGTACGATCATGAAGTATGACCTTCTTGCCAAAAATAGGCTTAGAATTTTAAAAAAAAGCTGAATCCATTGGAAAGAATTCAAAATGACAATAAAAGGAAGGATAAGACAGAGATAAAAAGCTGTGTCTAAATGAAGTTATTGAAAGATTACCTAATGTATAAGGACATATTCTTAAAATTTATAACACAGCATTTGTTGTGCTATTGTTTCTAAAACAATATTTGTATGTTTCAGAAACAATATTTGTATGTTTCAGAAACAATATTTCTATGTTTTAGAAGTAGATGAGATACATGATGAAGAAAGTTTCCATGGTCAAATGGTCTGTTAATCGCTATATCTGAGAGCTTCATCTTGAATGCACACAATATGTATAAGCATATTAAAGGCTCCATTTAGTTAACTTTGTTTAATATAACTTTTTCAAACCTATTTGACCAGGAAATCTCACTTTTTTCTCCCAACACCTGTTAACATCCTGTGGAATTTTTATTTTAATTAACATATTAATGGGAAGCATTTCTTTTTATAAATTGCTTATTCAGCATAAGGTAATACCTCTTTATTTATAATCATCAGAAACTGAGGAATTTTATTCTACCTGGAAAATTATTTTCCAGATAGAATGACTCACAGCTTTATGAAATTTTAATGTTTAATATTAAGTCGATGACTTTGTCTCATTAATCAGAATATTCTGAAAATAATTTGACCTTTCTTGTTGACTCCAGATTGTAAATGACTACATAGTCCCCAGATTACTACCGATGAATGTGATGTCTCCTGTTTTACGATCAAGAGTTAGTTAACTAAATCTGTATTAACTTCTAAGCATCTTCTCCCCCTTTTTTTTTTTTTTGCTCCTCTGGTATATCTTCTATAACCTAAGTAAAAATCAAGGGGAAAGGTAGATGACCAAGTCTATGTTTGGTTAGGTATAACTGCATTTACTGTAAAATCAATCTTAATAGTGGCTTAAATAGGAGAAAAATTTATTTGTCTCACACATAAACACATGAAGATAGGCAGCCTAACACTGAAACATGGTTCACTAGCTGTTAAGAACCCAGGATCCTTCTGTCATTCTACTCCAGCATCTTTGTCCTGGCTTCCATCATCAACATCACTCTCTGGTCAAAAATGGCTGCCAGAGCTCCTGCCAGTAGGTAGAAAGAGGAAGAAAGAAAGCACCCCCAACCTCCCAAAAAATGGAATCCTAGTTGAATCAGCTTCCTTTAAACAGGCTTGCCAGATGTTCCACCAAACAATTACATTTAAACCTAAAAATTGTCTGATACTAAGTATGTAGTCACATCCATTTTAGCTGGCCATATTGCTACTCCAAAAGAGAAAAAAAAAAAAAAAAAACGGGAGTTCTGTTTCTAAGAAAGATGCTAAAATCAGATATTAGCTGAGAGATAACAGCAAATTCTACTGCAGAAGTTGTACTCCAGTTGATTTCCTAATTCTTTTCAGTGTATCTGAGGAATGTTAACAGGTGATACATTAGAAAGATGGGGGGATGGTCATAGTCCATGGGCTGAGACTATTTGTGAAACTGTTTCTTTGTGGTATCTTTTTTGGATTTTTTTAATGCATTAATATGTGTTAATCTTAAAAAGGGAAGGGAGCTAGCTATGCGGTCTTTCCCAAACCTATTTGACCATCCATTTTCTTCAGAAATCTTGCCAGGTAATTCATATCACAGGTTCAAGATTCAAATCATGGACAGTTATACTGTCTAGTTATAGAGCTTGTTAGGTAACTACTTTGTGTGAGTTTCAGTTTCATCATCTGTAAAATACGATATTAGTATTTTCCATATACAATGCTTCTAGAGGTTAATATTCAGATATATACAGGGCCTGGCATAATATTTCACACATTATACATGATCAATAATAATAATAAGAGGGCAGTGGTGGTTCAGTGGTAGAATTCTAGTCTTCTACGTGGGAGACCAGGGTTCAATTCGTGACCAATTCATCTCAAGCCACCACTCGTCTGTCACTGGGGACTTGGGTGTTGCCGTGATGCTAGAGGTTTCAGTAGAGCTTCAACACTATGACAGACTAGGAAGAAAACCTGGAAATCTTCTCCCAAACATCAGCGAGTGAAAACCCTTTCATTCACGAAGTAGCCATGAGTCAGGCAACTGGAAGGCAGCTAAAAACAACAAATGCTCAGTTAAGGGCGACATTAAATCAACCTCAATTTGCAGGTGATTTTTAATCCGAAGGCCAGGCCCGAGGGTAACTTCATTCTCTGATGCAGAATAAATTACCTGAGCTTTAGGACTAGAGTTTCTTTTAAGTCATTTTCAATGACTGATTTTTCCTAAGTAGATCACCAGACCTACTCTCTGAGGCTAACCACCAGCCACTCCTCAGAAGGAAGGTTGGGCAATCTACTTCCTTAGTGATACCGCCTCGGCAACCCAAGGAGAGGTCGCTATGAGTCGGGTCTGATTCCACAGCCCATAACAACAACACAACATTCTCTGAGGGGCTTCTGGGTGTGTTCAAACCAACAACCTTTCAGTTAGTAGTCAAATGCTTAACCATTTGTGCTGCCCAGGGACATCTCTTTTACTTACCATAATGTATTTGAGATTCACGTATATCATAACATGTATCTGTAGTTTGTTCCTTTTTATTGCTGAGTAGTAATCCATTTCAAGGATATATTACATTTTGTTTATCTGTTCACCAGTAGATGGACATTTGGCCCATTTTTATTTTTGAATAATTCTTCTATGAACATTGATGTACAAGTGTTTGTGTGGATATATTATTTTATTTCTCTTGGGTGGATATCTAGGAGTGGAACTGCTGAGTCAGATGGTAAGAAAAGTTTCTTTTTAAGAAACTGCCAAACTGTTTTCTAGTGGTTATACCATTTTACTTACACCAACTATCCCACCCACTCAGAAATGTATGAGGGCTCCAGTTTCTCCATAACCTTGCCAACACTTGTTATTGACTATCTTTTTGATTATAGCCATTCTACTGGATGTGAAGTGGTATTATATTATAGTTTTAATTTGAATTTGGTGATGCAGTGCTTAAGGCATTTGACTGCTAACCAGAAAGCTGGTGGTTCAAACCCACCAGCCACTCCTTGGAAGAAAGATTGGGCAATCTACTTCCATAGAGATACCACCTGGGGAACCCAAGGAAGGCTCACTATGAGTCAGAATTGATTTGACAGCATTGAGTTTGTATTTTTACTTTTTAATAACTAATAATGATAAGCACTTTTCACATATTTTTTAGCTGTTTGCATATTTTCTTTGGTGAAATGTTTATTCAATTATTTTACCTATTTTTGAGTTGCTCTTTTTGTCTTATTATTGAGTTGTAAGAGTTCTTTATAAATTATGGATACAAGCTCTTTATCAGATACATATGACTAGCAGATATTTTCTTCTGGTCTGTGGTTAGGCTTTTATTTTCTTAATGGTTTCTTTTGAAGCACGTAAGTTTTAAATTTTAAAAAATTATATTTGATTATCTTTCAGTGAAGGTTTACACAGCAGTTTAGATCTAATTCAACAATTTCCACACAAATTGTTCAGTAATATTAGTTATATTGTTTACAATACATGAACATGCTCATTTTTTTTTTTTTTTTCTGTTCTGGTGACTCCATTTCCATTAATCTAGTTTCCCTCCCCCCCCCCTTATACTCTCATCTTTGTTTTAAAGTAAGTGTTCATTTGCTCATATAGTGATTTTTTTAAGAGTACAGTACTTATGGGTGATACTCATGATTAGTGAGCCAATCTGTTATTTAGCAAGTTTTAAATTTTGAATCCAATTTATTGATTTATCCTGCTTTTGAATTTAATAATTCTCTGCTTAACTCAAGATCATAAAAATTTTCTCCTGTTTTTTTCTAGAAATTTCAGTTGTGGCTCTTACACTTAGGTCTATGATCCATTTTGAATTAATTTCTTTTTTGCATGTAGTATTCACATATTCAGTTGTCCCAGGACTGTTTGTTAAAAAAAAAAAAAAAAAAAAACAACTATCTCTTCTCCATTGAATTGAAAATCAATTTTCCATAAACATACATGTCTATTTCTGAATTCTCAATTCTGTTCCATTTATTTGTCTAACCTTATTCTAGTACCACTCTGTCTTAGTACCACTCTAACAGCTGTCTAGTAAAGAAATACTTTATCTAAAATCAGAAAGTATTAGTCTTGCTACTTTTTTCTTATTTCTAAAAAATTTTTGGATATTCTGAGTTCTTTCTATTTCTTTATAAATTTTAGGATCACCTTGTCAGTTTATGGGGGTGGGGGGGAAGGCCTGCTGGGATTTTGACAGAGGTTGTAATGAATCCACAGACCAATTTGGGAAGAATTGTCATCTTAACAATGGAAAGTCTTCCAATCCATGAACATGGACTATCTTTTCATTTATTTAGATCCTCTTTAATTTCTTTTAAAAGTGTTTTATAGTTTTCAATGTACAAGTCTTGCATTTCATGTGTTCATTTTATTTTGTAACCCATTCTCCTCTTCCAGTATTGTAAATGACTTTCCAATACATTAAAAAAGTATTAATAACATGATTTTTAATGAACCTGCGTTAATATTCTATCCTGTCCTTGAACATTTCCACTTATTAGAAAACATTGATTTTCCTCTTGTGTTTTTCTTGGTACCATATTCTCCTGACTTTCCAACCATCTCATTGGCTATTTTCAACTTCTTTTCTAGGCTTTTTCTCTTCATCCCAAACTCTATGTTTGGAGAGTCACTGAGATCAGTCTTTGGTCTCTTTTTTTTTTTTTTTTTTTTTTGCCTATACTATATACTGCATTCTCTGTCCATGTATCTCTCCCCCTCTCTCTCTTTCTTTCTTATTTTTGCCAGTCTCTTGGGTCATTTTTGGTTTAAATAAGTCCCCATTCCCCACTTCCTCCAGTCTATGATAACTACCAATCCACTTTATTTTCTAGTCTCTTTCTTGTAATTACCACGTATAAGCTGATGACTTTTCAATTTGCATCTTCAACTTAGATCCCCTTCCAGTGTTTCGGACTACCATTTTCAACATGCTAAACTTTTCCCCTGCCTCTGACCTGTATGCTTACTCTTCCTTCTGTCTCGGGAATGCTCTTCTTGCTCTTTTCATGGCTGGTTCCTTTACGTCTTTTGGATATCTGATATAATCTCACTTCCACAAGGAAGCTTTCCTTAACCACTCTACTACTTATCTGCACTACTTCTTCCAACCCACGTGCACCACCAATTACTCTGTGATGAACACCCTGTTTATTTCCTTCACAGACCAGTTTGAAATTCTTGTATTTGTCTATTGTCTGTTTCCTCCCACCAGAATGTAAAGTCTTTAAGTATGGAGATTTATGATTTTGCTCATGGTTGTATTTTAGCACTTCACAAGAAGCAAGCACTCAGTAAATGGTTATTAAATGACCATTTCCTATCTGGTCTCTAGTTAGATATTTAGATAGCTTTCAGCTTTATTATTAATGCTACAGTCAACATCTATATGGACTAATCTTTGTACCTATTTCCTTAGAGTAAACTCAATTTTTAAATCCCATGTATATTTTTAAAGTTTTTTATCAAATGCTTTTGACTACTCTCATTTTCTTTACCCTCTTGTTCCACATGCAAATTTCTTAATTCTACTGATTTTAAATGCAACTTTTTCAAGTTGAATTATTAAAAACACTGATGTAGAATATGAATAACAAATATGTTTTAAAGTGCTAATTTCCACTAATAGTGTAAACATAATACTCTATATATCTCAGCAGGGAAAAATAGATCATTACACTCTTTCTCGTGGATGTTTATTTAAATTCTTTTATAGGTTCTAGGATCTCTTCCTACAATTAAATAATTTATTTGATTTCTTTTTTATTAACAAGGGGGAAAAATGTGCATCACTCACACTAACATTTACAATCATTCTTTCGCAGGTTGACACTGTATTATACTGGAATAGGATTGACTGCTTTGATTTTTGGCTACATGCAGATTTCTTTTTGGATTATAACTGCAGCACGGCAGACCAAGAGAATTCGAAAACAGTTTTTTCATTCAATTTTGGCACAAGACATCGGCTGGTTTGATGGCTGTGACATCAGCGAACTCAATACTCGCATGACTGAGTAAGAGGATAGATGTGTAGTACATCCATTTTGTTTTCATTTACAACATATACATGACCTACTAATTTTATCTGCTTCTTTCAGGGACATCAACAAAATCAATGATGGCATTGGAGACAAGTTTGCTCTGCTGTTTCAAAACATGTCTACTTTTTCTATTGGCCTAACAATTGGTTTGGTGAAGGGCTGGAAACTCACCCTAGTGACTCTGTCCACAGCTCCACTTATAATGGCTTCAGCAGCAGTGTGTTCCAGGGTAGGCAAATGGCTAATGCAGTAGGAGAGTTTATCGAATAAGAATTTCTATTCATTTTTCATGTCCCAGAATGCAAAGAGACATTATACTTTTGATATATTTGGCTAAAATATGGGGTTTTGTAAATATCTAACTCTTAAAAAAGAAAGAAAGAGAGAAAGAAATTCCTTTTCATTTAGCAGCCTAATGAAGCTTCAAATAATAGCCTTGGTAAAGTATTATGCTATTATACATTGGATCCTTTATTGTTCCTACTGTGAGAGCTTCTTGTGTTCCAAATTTCCAGACAGATTTTATAGTTAAATAATTCCTTAACAATAGGATTGGGTGTTTAGGTGAAAAATCTTTACTTTCTCTGACTTCTAATGTTGACCTTGCTACCCTTTGTCAAAATCTCCAACCCCAGCTTATTTTGAAATGAGAATCCCTCAGTAGGAAGATTACCCATATTTAGTATATTACTAAGATCAGAGGCCTTAACTGCCCAGGGAGCGAGAGGTAGGCAAGGCGTTTAACAGGAACAAGAGTCTAAATCCTGCTATTGTGAAAACTGGTCATAAAGAGGAAGCAAGGAAAGGTCAAAGTTGTTCACATGACTTGAGATGCCAGGGTAAATAATTTCTAGCTTCCTTCCATTTAATTTGGCAAGCATTTATTAAATATCCATTGTATACAAGATGATGTGCTAGGTGCAGCTTCCCTTCCAGTTTTATATTACAGGAATAATTATCTTTACTAAATGCATTCAGAAAATATGAGTATTATTCAGCTCACACTATCTTCTGTTTTTAACAGCCATCCAAGCATGTATTATATAAAATCAGCTCTTATTAATGGAATATATTATTTACTCTGAGAGTTCTGGTAGCATGGTGCCTAAGGCATTTGCTAAGCAGAAGGCTGGAGGTTCGTGCCCATGCCCACCAGCCACACCTCGGAAGGGAGATTGGACAATCTATTTCCATAGAGATACCACCTCAGAAACCCATGGAGGGGTCACTATGAGTTGAATCAACTCAGGGGCAGTATTATTATTATTATT
>NW_006921595.1:16525681-16533163 GCF_000298275.1 Orycteropus afer afer | reverse complement strand
TATATATATATATATACATATATGTCTATCTGTCTATCTATCTATCTATCTCATTGGTTTTGCTTCTCTATAGAACCCAGCCTCAGACATATTCCTGCTGAAGGGGCCTCATCTCACAATAAGTTGGAGGTGGAGATTTTGACAAAGGGTTATAAGGTCAACATTAGAAATCAGTAAATAATAGAACAGACAATGAATTAGGAAAACTGAAGGAGAATTGATGCATTTGAATTAAGGTATTGGTGAAGGATACTGAATATACTATGGACTGCCAGAAGAATGAACAAATCTGTCTTAGAAATAAGACAGAATGCTCCTAAGAAGCAAGGATGGCAAGACTTCATTTCATGTACTTTAGACATGTTATTGGGAGGGACCAGTCCCTGGAGAAGGACATCATGCCTGGTAAAGTAGAAAGTCAGTGAAAAAGAGGAAGACCCTCAACGAGATGAATTGACACAGTGGCTTCAACAAAGGGTTCAATCATAGCAGTGATTTTAAGGATGGCACAGGACCAGATAGGTTTTGTTCTATTGTGCATAGAGTCACTATGAGTCACAACTGACTCAGCGGCACCTAACAATTAATGGAATGCTTTGGAAGTGGATATATTTGCTATATATTGTAGACAATAGTTACAGAATGGCAGCTGTGAAGGCACTGTCCTTGCTGTTTCATTTTACTGAACTGTTGTGCCAATTTCTAAACTTCAAATGATGGGTAAGCACTGTGGTTAAAGGATTGGGCTGCTAACTAAAAAGTAGACAGATTGAACCCACCAGCCACTCTGTGGGAGAAAGATGAGGCATTCTGCTTCTAGAAAGATTTGCAGCCTTGGAAACCCTGTAGAGCAGTTCTACTCTGTCTAATAGGGTTGCAGTGAATCAGAATCGACTCAATGTCTGTGGGTTTGGGTTACTGAAAAAAAGTCACTGCCATCTAGTAGATTCCTACTCATAGTAACCCCCACTGGGTTTCTGAAGTGGTAAATCTTTATGCAAGTAGATCTCCCAGGGAATTCCTGGTGGATTTGAACCACCAACCTTCTCATTAGCAGTCAAATGTCTTAGGCACTGTACCACCAGTGTGATATATATCAAACCAAAAACAAACCCATTGCTATTGAGTTGAATTCCAACTCATACTGACCCTATAGGACAGAGCAGAGCTGCCCTATAGGGTTTGCAAGGCTGTGATCTGTATGAAGGTAGACTGCCACATCTTTCTCCTGCTGAGCTACTGGTGGGTTTGAACCACTAAACTTCCAATTAGTGCCCATAAGCTTTAATCACTGTGCCCTCAGAGCTCCTTGTTATTGTTGTTGTTGTTGTTGTTGTTGTTGTTATGTGCCCTCGAGTCGGACCCGACTCATAGCAACCCCTCCTTGGATTTCCAAGGTGGTATCACTATGGAAGTAGATTGCCCAACCTTCCTTCCAAGGAGTGGCTGGTGGGTTTGAACCACCAGCCTTCTGGTTAGCAGTCAAGTGCCTTAGGCACTATGCTGCCAGAGCTCCTCAGAGCTTCTTAGGATGGCATATATTAGAGGAAAAATTAAATTAAAATAATATATTTTTTCCTATAACAGGTAAAGCTGTTCAAATTTTTTTCTCTGTATTTAAATAAAGAGAAAAAGCAGAGCAACTCTACCTGTAGAAGGAAAACTATATGATTTTTATTTATTTATAAATATATTTGGGTTTTCTGTTGGATTAAACAAAGCTCTTTTATTGCCTATGAGAATTTAAACACGTCAATTAATAATTTTGATCCTTGGTTTCCTGATTTGCAAACCGACGTAGTTGGACTAAAAGATATCTAAGTACCTTTCAAATAATTTATATTATTCTAGATTCTATAAGCATTAAATGCTCTGTGCATTGGCACTACCCCAGAGTCATTCTTTGCTTAACTCTGGTTATGGTTTATTACAGATGGTCATCTCATTGACCAGCAAGGAATTAAATGCGTATTCCAAAGCTGGGGCTGTAGCAGAAGAAGTTCTGTCATCAATTCGAACAGTCATAGCCTTTGGAGGTCAAGAGAAAGAAATTCAAAGGTCTGTCCTGTTAACTATGACAATATGTCCTCGGTTTAATTTCCCTTAGGGCTGTTACACTGAGCATTGTGTTTTTCTTCTTAGGTACACACAGAATCTAAAAGATGCAAAGGATGTTGGTGTGAAAAAGGCTATAGTTTCAAAACTGTCTCTTGGTGCTGTGTACTTCTTTATGAATGGAACTTATGGTCTTGCTTTTTGGTATGGGGCCTCCTTGATTCTTCGTGGAGAACCCGGTTATACCATCGGGACTGTTCTTGCTGTAAGTCTTGTTAGATAACAAAGGTAACTGACCTGGATCATCTTTTCTTACCTAGCTGTTGCTGCTAGTTGCCCTCTAGCCAGTTCTGACTTATGGTGACTCCACATGCCTCAGACTAGGACTACCCTCCACAGGGTTTTCAAGGCTGTGAGTTTTCAGAAGCAGATCACTAGGCCTGTATTCCTAGGCATCTCTGAGTGGGTTCAAACCACCAACATTTTGGCTGATAGTTGAGCACTTAGAGTTTAGTAAAAATTCCTCTTTGAATGAAAATGAATATTCAAAGAAGAAAGGTTTTTTTATAAATACTTTCCTTCATGCAATGTGTATATATTTTTAAATTATTGTTATGAATTGACAGGATTTATTCATCCATCAGGTTTTAGTGACTTATTTGTGCAGGCATTTGTGCTATTAGATTACTCATAGTGAATTCTTCATTAAGACATATATAGAATTTCTTTATACAGCTGTTAGACCAGTCTCTAGTAAGACTTTTCCTCTCATCTTTACTGAGATAAAGAGGCTCACCACTTTTCTACATTCACCTTGTTAAATATCTTCTCTCTGAAAATGTTCTTCAGATTGAATTCTCCTTTCCTTTGTGCTTGGAACATACAGTAATGTTAAGAACACACTACCTACAAATGTCTGTCCTCCATCCCAATTTAGTCTTTTAAACTTTATCAAAAACCAAACCTCTTGCCATCAAATCAAATTCCAACTTATAGCAACCCCAACCAAACCAAAAACCAACCTCACTGCTGTCGAGTAGGATCCAACTCATAGAGACCCTTCCTTGGGTTTCCGAGGCGGTATCACTATAGAAGTAGATTGCCCAACCTTCCTTCCAAGGAGTGGCTGGTGGATTTGAACCATCAGCCTTCTGGTTAGCATTCAAGTGTCTTAGGCACTATGCCACCAGAAGACAGAAAACTGCTCCATAGGCTTTCCAAAGCTGTAAATCTGTGTGGCAACAGACTGCTGCACCTTTCTCCTGCAGAGAGGCTGGTGGATTCCATCTGCCAACCTTTAGGTTAGCAGCCAAGGGCTTAGCTATTGTGTCACCAAGGGCCCTGCTTAAATTCCTAAGGGTTATACATTGAAATACACCCATCAGGGTCATGCATGGCCAGTATTCCTCAGTCGGTAGATTTTCCTGCTCAAACTTCCTAGAAGGTGATAACCATAAAATTATATCGACCAAAAGTAGTTCCATATTAGGAAAAAGGCAAGGATATCTGGATTAGCATGCATTTCCTTTATGTAAAGGAGCATTTACCATTCTTTCCCACCTAGTGTCTCTAATATTTCCCTGTAACCCTCCACCAAGTATACACTCCATTCTGTGCTCTCCTTACATAAATGTGGAAAGGTAAATTGTTGTTGTTCCTGTAGGTCTTCTTTAGTGTAATCCACAGTAGCTATTGCATTGGAGCAGCAGCCCCTCACCTTGAGACCTTCGCTACAGCCCGGGGAGCCGCCTTTCATATTTTCCAGATTATTGATAAGGTAAGACCTCTAATTACTGAGAAAAATAACTAGCGTTACTGAGAAAAGTAACCCAAAAAATAGGAACACACACACATCTCACTAAAGCAATAGAATGGGAAAAGTCCACGCCGGCCAATTGTCTATGGAAGGAGAGACTTCTTTGAACTTTTTTCTACAAGTGGATTGTGTTTTATTGTAAGCTTCATGTCTAACATCTAATACAGAAAAGAAAAAACTTGCAAAAGAAAAGCACCTTTAAATACTTTAAGGATATAGAAAATGTCAGCTTCATTCTTCACAGATTTATAGTATTCTCTTTGTTTTTCCAAGAAACCCACTATAGATAGCTTTTCAACAACTGGATATAAACCTGAACACATAGAAGGAACTGTGGAATTTAAAAACGTTTCTTTCAGTTATCCATCAAGACCATCTATCAAGGTAGGATAAATGAAAGAATTGCACCGTTTTCTGATTTTATCATCTACTGTCTAAGATTCTTCTCTTATGAGATTGTTTAGGATAATTTTGACCAAGATTTTGGTTATTTTGCTTACAGACTAGAGTAGATAGATAGATAGATAGTAGATAGATAGATAGATAGTAGATAGATAGATAGATAGTAGATAGATAGATAGATAAGTAGATAAATCAGTCCATCAATTGATCATTAACATACAAATTACTGTGGAAGAACTAGTTATATTTTTTAGCGTTTTACATATATTTAACCAAATAAAACATCTTCAATTCTTTGGACTTCACTTTTGGATTTGGAAGCACACCAAAAGGATTTGGATTGATGGTGCCACCTACTGGTGGTCACTGGGCATTATCCCACTTAACTTGTTGCCCCTGCACGACAGAATGAAACGTTGCTTGGTCCCTCATCATATTCACAATGGTAAATATGCTGAAGTCCACTGTTTCAGCCACTATGTATTTTGTGTGCCTTCCAACCTAGGGGACTCATCTGCCAACACTATATCCATCACTAGCTAGAGATTTTAATTGTGCAACACATCCAAGGGAGTCACTGAAGAGTCTTGACTATTGTTTTACCTGGGAATATATTTTGTAATAATATTAAGTAGCTTCTCAAGAGGATCTTCCTTAACTCTCTTACAAAGATATCTGGCAAGATTTAATTGCTATTGAAAATTAAAGGATAAAACTTTCATTACTGAGTGCTGTTGTTTGTTGTTATGTGCCATCAAGTCAGACCTGACTCGTAGTAACCCCTCCTTGGGTTTCTGAGGCAGTATCACTACGGAAGTAGATTGCCCAACCTTCCTTCTGAAGAATGGCTAGTCAAAAAACTATATAATTATATAATTTTAGTTGAAATTGTAAACAGTTAACTGTGATAACTAATATGTGTCCTCTTAACTTAGATATCCTGTTAGATTTATAGGTCTTCTCCTCTCTATGTATAAAGAGATATAAAGATAAATGATGAGAGATAATTTTACCATTTGTTCTCCTACATCATTGTGGAAATCAGTAACTGATAGATGTGGTTTAATTAAAATATATACATGTACATGGAGCACACATGTAACAATATCTAACTTTATTTTTCAGTGCCACAGAAGAGCTTGTTTTCATTAGTTTTTGGTTTAACATTACATATGAAATTTCAGGAAATATACAGAGCGTATTGTAAGTTATCCTAGGAAGCTTGTTCTTTTTTTTCTCCAAAACACACTAACAGATTCTGAAGGACCTGAATCTCAAAATTAACTCTGGAGAGACAGTAGCCCTGGTTGGCAGCAGTGGCAGTGGGAAGAGTACAACAGTCCAGCTGTTGCAGAGGTTATATGACCCCAAGGACGGCTTTGTAAGTACAGCGAGCAAAACCATGCACAGCCCTCATGACGAATGGATTTAGAAACACCATCTATTGTATACAGCTTACTTCTATATCAACTTTTAATTTTTACCATGGGACTAGGAGAAAGATCTTTTCTTATGCTTGTCTATTCATTCTTCCAACAAATATTTGAGTGTCTGCAATGCTCCAGGCACTGTTCTGGGTGATTGGGGATACAGTAGAACAAAACAGATAGAAATATCTCCCCTCATGAAGTTCACATTCTAATGAGTAATGGTAAACAATAAGGAAATTAATAAATTTATGTTGCTGTTGTTGTGTGCTATCACGTTGATTCTGAAGCACAGCAACCCTATAAGACAGACCAGAACTGCTGTAATCTTTACAGAATCAGATTGCCACCTCTTTCTCCCACAGAGTGGCTAGTGGGTTCAAACTGCTCATCTTTCAGTTAACAGCCTAGTGCTTCAACCACTGTGCCACACTTGGGCTTCTTAGTAAAGTATATAGTATGTTTAAAAAAAAAAAAAATTCCCAAGTAGACTTCAGCTCATAGTGACCCTATGTGTGTCAGAGTAGAAATGAGTTCCCCAGGGTTTTCAATGACTAATTTTTCAGAAGCAGTTAGACAGACTTTCTTCCAAAGTGCCTCTAGGTGGACTTGAACCTCCAACATTTCGCTTAGCAGCCAAGTGTATTAACCATTTGCGGCATCAAGTCAATTCTATCTCATAACATCCCTCTATGGCAAGGTCATAGGGTTTCCTAGGCTATAATTTTTATGGGAGCAGATTGCCATGTTTTTTTTCCCACAAAGCCACTGGGTGGTGGATTCCAACTGCTAACCTTTCATCTAGCAGCCAAGTACTTAACCACTGTACTGCTCCTGTGGTATGTTACCAAAAAACAAACCAAACTCATTACCATCAAGTGGATTCTGACTCATGGCAACCCTGTAGAACAATGTAGATTGCCCTCATAGGGTATCCAAATCTGTAAGTTTGTACAAAAGCAGACTGCTACATCTTTCTCCTGTGGAGTGTCAGATGGGTTCGAGCCCTCCACCTTTCAGTTAACAACCAAGCATTTAATCACTTCACCACTGGAGCTCCCTGATAGTATTTTAGAAAGTAATAAATACTATGAAAAATTAGCAATTTGTAGTACCTAGAAGTTATCAAGCATTTCAAAGTTTCCCAAATGCTGAAGAATGATGTGTGCAAATAATATGCTTACTCTTACCCCATAATCCATAATGTTGCTCTTAATTTTCTAATCCTTGTAAATGGCATAGGGAATGAGAATATAATATTCCCAGAAGCATAATTCTTAATACTTCTATTCAAACTTTCAACTTTCACTTAAAAGAAAATCTTCTAGAGCTTGGTTTCATTTAAATTTAACATCTTAATCTGGAGTATCCTAGATCCTGTGTCTGTGCTAACATTGGATAACTAAATTATTGCATAAACAGTATAATAGCGACCCTTCCTTGGGTTTCCCAGGCTGTATCTCTATGGAAGTAGATTGCCCAGTCTTCTTTCCAAGGAGTAGCTGATGGGTTTGAACTGTCAGCCTTCTGGTTAGCAGTCAAATGCCTTAGGCACTATGTCACCAGAGCTCCCTTTTTTTTGAGTTTGGTTTGTATAAAGAGGTTGCACAGAACACCCGTGCTCAGACAGACTACTAGAAGTGGTGAGAAATATAGACATTCTACTTGTCAAACCAGGCTCTGCCACTGGTAGATATTGGAGTAATGTCATCTCTAAGGAGAATACATGCATGATTATTTATAGCAATGAGTGCAAGGTATTTTTTTTTTTTTTTTTTGCAT
>NW_006921595.1:16522033-16525581 GCF_000298275.1 Orycteropus afer afer | reverse complement strand
TTTTTTTTTTTTTTTTTTTTGGCATGAGAGGAGAATGTTGAAGAGAAGTCAAGAAAAGTATTTCCTAGTAGAAAATTTACAGACCACATTACTCTTAGAATAAGAAAACTAAAGCATGTTACAAACATCTACCTAAAAAACATTTGTGCCTCATAGAGTGTTTATCTTTATACCTAATTTGTGAATCTTAGAATAAAGATTTTTAGATGATTTGGCAAGATTTTAAGCCAATTATTCTTCTGAAGTTTTTTTGGTTCCTGTCTCCCAGAAGGAATCTATTGACAATATACATGCTACAAATCTCTCATATAATATAGTTATAATTCTTGAGAATATAATTGATTCCTACACTACCCTGCTTCTCAGTTTATAGTCTGTACTATTAAGAAAAATCCCAAGACCATACTGTGAAAGTCATCACTGCATGATTCATCCCTTTGGGTTGGCAGATCACGGTGGATGAGAAGGACATCAGAGCCCTAAATGTGCGACATTATCGAGAAAATATCGGAGTGGTCAGCCAAGAGCCTGTTTTATTTGGGACAACCATTAGTAACAACATTAAACTTGGGCGAGATGGTGTAACTGAGGAAGAGATTGAGAAAGCAGCAAAGGAAGCACATGCTTATGATTTTATCATGGAGTTTCCCAATGTAAGTACAGCATGCACATATCCTTAGCCTGAAGCTAAAGCACTGCAATAGTCCAAAATAAGATAATTTAAAAATACCATCTACAGAATACTGATAGTGTGATTAATTTTTGTATTGTGGTAGGTGAAACATCCATAAATGAGAGACCATGGTAACAACCAAAACATGAAATGCATTTTTGAATGGTCAATTAAAACACATACACACATACAAATCATGTTTAGTTTTTACTGGTTCTCATGGCAAATGGAAAAGTGAAACAAAAAATGACTATGTTAAAGTATAGCAAAGAAATATGAGACAAAACCGCCTAAGATGAGAAAGCATGTGTTTGCAAAATGTTGACTTGTGAGCCCATCTTGTGGCTA
Source organism: Orycteropus afer afer (assembly GCF_000298275.1). Taxonomy (NCBI): domain Eukaryota; kingdom Metazoa; phylum Chordata; class Mammalia; order Tubulidentata; family Orycteropodidae; genus Orycteropus; species Orycteropus afer. Next base: position 16,524,560 of record NW_006921595.1, on the reverse strand, counting down.
AGTTTGGAAATGCCACACAATGTTCAGATTAGTCTGTGATCAGGAAGAAGGAAATCTATGATAATTTTAAAAATTATGTGAAATTGATAATGAACATGAAATGTAAATCATATTTGGAAAGAGGTATAATAAACTAAAGTCCTGATGAGTATTCAGAATTTATAGAGGGTTGTAAAAACATTCAGTTGTATTTCCCAAAATATTATTTTATCAGTATGACTTGAAATTGTTGTGGGAACACAACCTGTGAAATAGGAAAGGGAGAGATTTAAAAGTAAAACACTGATAAAATCCCATCATCCCAGAAGGATACACTAATGAAAAATATCCATCTTAATGGACATATATTGCAAACCACACTCCACTGGTCTTCCTACCCACCCCATCCCCCTCCAGGGATCATTATTTTATTTTATTTATTTATTTTGCTGTGAGTTGGGTGAAAGCTTACAGAGAAAGTTCATTTTCCATTCAACAGTCCATGCACATTTTGTTTCAAGACATTGACTGTAATCCCTGTAATGTAGCAACTCTCTTCCACTTTTCCCTATAATTACCTTTTCCCTGTGTCCTTTCCTATGCATTCCTGCCCTCTGAGCTATCTCCTGTGCAAATTCTACCTTTCTGATCTCTCATGATTGATTGTTCTAAGGACTACACCTATCTGGTATAATTGTTCACCTTGTAGGCCTGTTTGCTGTTTGGCTGGAAGCCACAAGAGTGAGTTCAATTCCAGGCCAGAAGGGTGACTACAGGCTATAGTTTCAGGGGTTTCACTAGTATCTATCATACCAGTAAGCCTGGTCTTTTTTTTTTTTTACTATTTTTTTAGTTTTTTCTCACATTTTTCTCTTATTCAATCCAGGATCTCCTATTTTGATCCCTTTCCAAGTGACTGACACACACTCCATTGGTCTATTAAGACCAATGTTCTATTGTTCTTGTTTTTGTTTTTGTTTTATAAAAGCTTTTGCTATATCTATAATTATTTATTGGGAGCTCTGGTGGTGTAGTGCCTATGACATTTGACTGTTAACTAGAGAGCTAGCAGTTCAAACCCACCAACCTTTCCTGGGAAGGAAGGTTAGGCAATCTACTTTCGTAGTAATACTGCCTCGAAAACCCAAGGAAGGGTCACTATAAGTAGGATCCAACTAGAAGGCAGCGAGTTTTTTAGTATAATTATTTATTGCCCCCATTATTTAAGATCATAAGAAGGATATTGTGTTGTTGTTGTTATTGTTGTTGTTGCTGGGAGCTCTGGTAGCATAGTGCCTAAGGCACTTCACTGCTAACCAGAAGGCTGGAGGTTCAAACCCACCAGCCACTCCTCAGAAGGAAGATGAGGCAATCTACTTCCATAGTGATACTGCCTCAGAAACCCAAGGAGGGGTCGCTATGAGTCGGGTCCGACTCGACGGCACATAACAACAACAACAACATTGTTGTTGCTAGGTGTGGTCAAGTTGGCTCTTATTCATAGTGACCCTGTGCACAACAGACCAAAACATCACCCAGTCCTGTGCCATTCCTGCAATTACTCCCATGCTTGAACCCATTGTTGCAACCTCTGTGTCAATCTGCCTCTGAGGGTCTTCCTTTTTCACTGACCCTGTACTTTACCTAGCATGATGGCCAGGGATTTATTCCTCCTAAGAACATGGTCTAGGAGCTCTGTCTTAGGAGTAGTGTCTAAGGTACTTGACTGATAACCAGAAGACTGGCGGTTCAAACCCACCAGCCACTCCTCAGAAGGAAGGTTGGGCAATCTACTTCCGTAGTAATACTGCCATGGAAGCCCAAGGAGGGGTCACTATGAGTCGAGTCTGACTTGATGGCACATAACCACAACAAACAATAACATGGTTAACTCATGTGAGACAAAGCCTCACCATCCTCACATCTAAGGGCCATTCCAGCTGTATTTTGCCAAGACAGGATGTTCATGTTTCTGATATTCCAAGGTGTATTAAATATTCTTCACACACTCTATAATTCAAAGGCATCAATTCTTTGGTCTTCCTTATTCATTGTCCAAATATTGCATGCATATAAGGTGATTGAAGATGCCGTGGCTTGGGTCAGATGCACCTTAGTCCTCAAAGTGACATCTTTGCTTTTCAACACTTTAAAGAGATGTTTTGCAGCAGATTTGCTCAATGCAATGCATTGTTGATTTCTTGACTGCTGCTTCCATGAGCATTGATTGTGGATCCAAGTAAAATGAAATTTCTGACACCCTCAATCTTTTCTCCATTTATCATGATGTTGCTTATTGGTCCAGTTGTGAGGATTTTTGTTTTCCTCATGTTGAGGTGTAATCTATACTGAAATCGGTAGTCTTTGATTCATCAGTAAATGCTTCAAATCCTCTTCACTTTCAGCAAGCAAAGTTATGTCCTCTCCATATTGCAGGTCTTTAATGAATCATCCTCCAATCTTGATGCTATGTTCTTCATATAATCCAGCTTCTTGGAGGATTTGCTCAGCATTATTGTTGTTGTTATATGCCTTTGAGTCGCACTCG
>NW_006921595.1:16489182-16521148 GCF_000298275.1 Orycteropus afer afer | reverse complement strand
ATTGCCCAACCTTCCTTCCGAGGAGTGGCTGGTGGGTTTGAACCTCCAGCCTTCTGGTTAGCAGTCAAGTGCCTTAGCCACTATGCTACCAAGAGCTCCCTTTTGGTGATATATACATGCTAAAATTAGTATATTAAGATTGATTGGCACAGACCAGCCTTTCTGCCACAATGAGTTCCTATTAAGTTGATTCCAACTATAAACCCAGCTATAAAACCAGCTAAAATATACAAGGCATGGGGCAGTCATTTCCAAGCATTGGACAGGAAGAGACAGTGTAACACTGTGATTGCTGAGATAAAAGAAACTCATGAAAAAAAACTGCATGAGTTTGTAGCATTCTGCCTGAGAACAAATTTGTGACCACATTTCTGTGAACTGGAAAGCAGGCAGAACATGGCAGAGCATTGAGATGAATGGGCAGCTTAAGCAACTAGAGCAGAGATGAGGGAACTATGCAGTTGAGGTGGTGGGTAAACATCCAAGTGGAGGTCCTTGGGGAACCCTTGTCTGAGGATAAGACTACCCAATGTTTACTAGAAAGCAGACGCTACAAGGTTCAAAGTGGAACAAATAGTGGAGAGGTCAAGCAGTGCTGAGGGATGTTGAATGTGCTACCCAACCAGAGTGGGGTGGTTACATTAACACCTTTTTAACACCTGAGGCATATATAGCTGAGACACCAAAAAGGCCACACCTTAGGAGTAAGGACCACACCTTAGAGTAAGGCTAATTCTAAACTTGCCCTAACAAAGCCTAAAACCAAGCTCTGACAAGATCCCTACAAGAGATAGAATTTGAAGGTTGAATCCTGCCAAGTTACCAGGCTTGGAAAATACTTTGGGCTTTCTACAGATTCACTGTAACAAAACAAAAACTAAGACTACACAAGTTTCAAGATTATCAGCCAGTATTTGAATTGCCTACCAGAACAAAAATCAACACTTCTTAAAGGAAAACAGAATTCAGAGTCTCACCGACATACCACACACAGTATTCAGTATAAAATCTACAATTACCAGACACAGAAATAGACGAGAAAATCTGGCAAGAAAAAATGATGTTGATAGAAACTGATCCTGAGATACTTCAGATACTGGATTTATTAAAGACTTTAAAACAGCTGTTATAAATATTTCAATCCTACCTTCAAAACATTAAATGAAAATGCATCCAAACAATTTAAAGAAAAATTTGGTCTTAAAATGTGAACAGATATGGAATCTCAGTAGAGAAATGAAAATTCTAAAACTTAAAAAGACAAAATCTGAAATGAAAAAGGCACTTGATGGGATCAACAGCAAATTGAGATGGCATAAGGAGGAATTTGTGAATTTTAAAACAGATCAATACGAACAATCAAAACTAAAGAGCAGTGAGAAGAAAAATAAACAGTCTTAGGGACATAAGAGAAAATATCATATAGGTTAGCATATGTGTAAATGAAGTCCCAGAAAGAGAAGACAGTGGGAATTGAAAAGAAAAAATATTTGAAGAAGTAACAGACAAAAATTTCCCAAACTGGAGAAAACATCAATTTATAGGTCTGAGAAGCCCAGAAAACCCCAAGCAGCTTAAAAGTAAAGAAAAACCACACCAAGTCCACTGTTGTTGTTGTTGTCATTATGTGCCATTGGGTTGGCCCTGACTCATAGCGACCCCATCTTGGGTTTCCTAGGTGGTATCACTATGGAAGTAGATTGCCCTTCCTTCCGAGAAGTGGCTGATGGGTTGGAACCGCCAACCTTCTGGTTAGCGCTCAAGTGCCTTAGGCACTATGCTTTTTTGGTGTCTCAGCTATATATGCCTCGGGTATTAAAAAGGTGTTAATGTAACCACCCCACTCTGGTTGGTTATTGGACCAAACGCGGGTCCCTGCCCGGTGCCCAGTCAGGCCAAAACAGTCTACACACTGAGACTGAGAGGAGAGAAAATTATTTATTGCAAGGCAGCAGTGCAAGGTGTTAGGGATAGTTTGGTACCCAGAGCTAAAATTCCCCTAGATGCCATCTAAACACAGTTTTTGTAGGTTTCAGGAGAGGGGGTTATGCATATTCACAAAAGGTTGAGGAATTTGGGGTGTGAATTGTGAAATGGGTGAAGAGGGTCAGCAATTAACTTTTGTTCCTTTAGTCATATTGCGCATGTCCCTGGGCCAGAGTTATTTACAAGTTGTTTCTAAAATACTTTTAGCAAGTCTATCATCTGCAGGAAGGAATATTTTTCATTCAGTTCTTTAAGGAACTGAATACTCATCTGCTGGGGGTGGGAAAATAGTTGGGGTAAATAGGTTTTACTTTACTCAGAACTCCCCAAGTAGATTATATCCAAGCTATTGAATACCAAAAATTAATATGAAACCCCTGGAACAATAAGAGCAAAAATACACATTATATACAAAAGCATAAGACCATAAATGATGACTGATTCTCATCAGAAACAATGGATGCCAGAAACCAACAAATGGTCATTTTTAAGAGCTGAAAGAAAGATTTCAACCCAAGCTTACATCTCACTCTCACTGCCTTCGAGTCACTCACAGCAACCCACAGTGACCCTCCTTAGGTTTCCAAGGCGGTATCTCTACGGAAGTAGATTGCCCAATCCTCCTTTCAAGGAGTGGCTGGTGGGTTTGAACCACCAGCCTTCTGGCTAGCAGCCAAATGCCATAGGCACTATGCCACCAGAGCTCCCCAAGCTTAAATAGGCAGTAGAAAATATCCTTCAAAATATAGGGTTGAATAATTTGAAATAAACAAAAGTGATGAGAAGTCAGAGCTAGAAGACTTTGTGTGTGTATCTGTGTGTGTGTTTATATCTTCCATCTTTTAATAAATGCATAACTGTTTCTTTTTAAAAAATAACTTTTTTTGTGATTACAAAGCAGGTTCATTTTATATTCAAGAGTTCATATACATGTTTCATTTTGTTTTGTGATACCGGTTACATTCTCCTCAGTGTAACATCTCACCTCCCACTTTCTCCCTCTGGTTACCCTTTCCTTGTGTCCTTGCCTGTGCATGGGAGCACTGGTAGCCTAGTGCCTAAGGCATTTGATTGCTAACCAGAAGGGTGGCAGTTCAAGCCCACCAGCTACTCCTTGGAAGGAAGGTTGGGCAATCACCTCCCTACCTCTCCTGCAGTGCAAATGCTGCCCTTCTTATCTCCCATGGTTGATTGTTCTAACAGTGTGTCTCCCTGGAGCAGTAGTTCAGCTCATAGGCCTGTATATTATTTGACTGAGAGTTAAGCCACGAGAGTGAAATCAATTCCAGGCCTGAAGGGTGACTTGGGGCCATAGTCTCGGGGGTTTCACCAGTCTGCTAGAAGACTTTTTTTTTTTTTTACAAGTTCTAAAAGATGTCTTTCAGGCTGAAGGGAAATGATACCAGATGGAAATTTGTGTTTGTAGGAGTAAATGGGCAAATATAAAACAGTATGTTTATTAAATCTCTTATTTTCCTTAGAAGACAAATGACTGTGTAAATTAAAATCAATTAATTTGTAAGCTGAGTATTGTAAAGTAAACAGAAGATAAAGCAAAAATAGCACATAGGATATGGAGGTCTAAATTAAATTATAATGTCAGTTTATTACATTTGTGTAGTATGAAGGGTATAAAGTAGGCAATGGAAATGTGCAGTAGAGTCAGTACCAGATGGGAAGTGTGAAATGTACAAATTGACTGTAAATGGACTTTGATAACCTATAGATGAATACTATTAGCTCTAGGACAAACACAGGAGCTCTGGTGGCATAGTGCCTAAGGCATTTCACTGCTAACCAGAAGGCTAGCAGTTCAAACCCACCAGCCACTCCTCAGAAGGAAGACTGGGCAGTCTACTTCCATAGAGATACCAATTCAAAAACTCAAGGAGAGGTTGCAATGTGTTGGAACCAATGCAATGGCAGTGAGCTTGGGTTTTATTTTTATTTAAGACAAACACTAAAAAAACAAAGTGAATAGCTAAAAAGCTATAACTCATTATTCAGACCTAAAGCAAAAAATAGATAAAGCCACCATCATAATAGGAAATTCGAAAAATCTACCTTTCAGTAATTGATAGAACAAAACCAAAACAAATACACATTCTTTTCAAATTCACATAGAACATTCACCTAATTGGGCCATATGATGGACAATAAAACAACTATCAATAAATAAAACAACTATCAATAAATTTTAAAAGGATGTAAGTTATTCAGTGTATATATCTGATCACAATAGATTTTAGTCATATATTTACCACACATTATATAGAACAAAAATAATATTTGGAAATTAAAACTATGCTCTGAAATAAACAGCAGTCAAAAAAAGTGAAAAGGTAAATCAGAAAATAAATGATAATGAGAGCACAGCATATTAAAATTTTACAGGAGTATGTACAATGGATGTTAGTTTTAAATGCCTACTGTACAATCTAACCAGAAGGCTGGCGGTTCAAACCCACCAGCCACTCCTCGGAAAGAAGATGGGGCAATCTACTTCTGTAGTGATACTGCCTCGGAAACCCAAGGAGGGGTCTCTATGAGTTGGGTCCGACTCCATGGCACATAACAACAACAACAACTGTACAATCTACTTTCATAGAGATACTGCCTCAGAAACCCAAGGAGGGGTTGCTATGAGTCGGGATTGACTCCATGGCAGTGAGGTTTGTTTTGGTTTTTTTTTCTTAAGATATCTTAAAAGAAGAATGGTTTAAAATCAATGATCTGTTTTCGCCATTTTAATAAAACTAGAAATAGAAGAGCAAATGAATTCCAAAGTGATAGAAAGAAGGAAATATTAAAAAGCAAAAATTGATGACATAGAAAATAAAGCAAAGACATGTTTGAAAAGAGCAATACAGTTGATAAACCACTAGCAACACTAATCAAGATAAAGAAATAAAAGACAAATTGGAAATGAAGAAATTAAATTTTGTTCATTTGCAGACATGATTAGGTATGACAAAAAACCTAAAGAACCTACAAAAAGGTTACTACAACTAATAACTGAGTTTGATAAGTTAACAAGATAAAAATCTGTAAAAATATCAGTTGAACAGCTCAGAGTTGTAGAAAATCACTCCCATCTTTCTAAGAAAGGAAACTGAACAACTTATAAGTTAAAGCTTTTCTTGAATCCATCAGGAAATAGAGGTTACAGGGCAAATACCCACCGCCATGCAGTCAACTCTGACTTGTCGCGACCCTATAGAGAGAGTAGAATTGACCTATAGTGTTTCCAAGGCTGCCTCCTCGACCCCCAACCTTTTGATTAGCAGCAGAATGCTTTAACCGCTGTGCCCCCAGAGCTAGATGCTGTCCAGCTGATTCTGACTTGTGGTGACCCCGTGTGTGCCAGAGTACAGCTGTGCTCCATAAGGCATTCAGTGGCTGATTTTTCACACATAGATAGCCAGGCCTTTCTTTCTAGGTACCTCTGGATGTATTCCAACCTCCAGTCTTACGGTGAGCAGCCAAGCATTGTAACAATTTGCACCACCCAGGAACTCCTCTACAACTATATAATCACATCCATGTTTTGCCCCATCTCTCTCTTTGGATGATGGTTACATGGGTGTACTCCTTTGTCAAAACTCACAGAGCTGTATCCTTAAATGGTGTGCGTCTTATTGTACGTAAGTTATTCCTTAACAAGGTTGATTTGCAAAAAAAATCCAATTTGAAGGTTTTTGTTGGGTCATTGAGTCAGTTTCAATTCATAGTGACCCCATGTGACAGAATAGAACTGCCCCAAAGGGTTTTCTAGCCCTGGTGGTGCAATGTTAAGCACTTGGCAACTAACTGAAAGATTGGCAGCTTGAACCCACCAGCCACACTGCAGGAGAAAAGACTTGGTGTGAAAATTTACAGCCAGGAAAACCCTATGTAGTGGTTCAGCTCTGTCCTATAGGGTTGCTGGGAGTCGTAATCAACTCAACGACACACAACAGCAGCAGTCTTTAGAGGAGCAGATTGCTAGTAGGTCGTTCGCCTGCAGAGATGCTTAGTGAGTTCAAACCATTGACTTTACAGTTAGAAGCAGAAATCAATGACATGCTCTTAAGTGCTCTTAACCATTTTGCCACCAGGGCTCCTAATATGAAGGTTAGTAGAATTCTTCTAGTAGAAGTTAAAGTTTTAGAAAGATTTAAATTTTATTCTTAAAGACATGAATTTTGAATCAGGCATTTATCCCAAAAGATTATTACTGACCATGCTTCATTAGTGCTAGAAGTTCCCTCTGCTTTGTATATCTAGGAATATCTACTTTGTTTAAGGCATGTATATATTAAAATTAAAATTTTAAAAAAAGAAAGTAGAAGAAGAAAAAGGTTCTCCCAAGATTGAAAAAAGTTTTGGAGGGAGGTTTATTTTGTAGTAATTTTTTCTTAATGTTTAGTTTTTCCAAGTATTCAGAAAGGAAATTGTGGATAATCTATTAAATTGGTACTAAACTTTTCAAATCATAGTTAATTGTGTGTTTGTCTTACAATGATTTTTTTTTAAGATCTCAAAGGGTTTCAAAAATGTGTGAAAAACTTTGAAAATTGGTTCAAATTATTTTTTTAAAAAAATGACTTGTCATATGTTCTGAATTTGTTCAGTCCTAGCTTCATTTTCCATAGGTCTCTTTTTTCACAATTGTTTGTTTTCATAAAGAACTCAAAGGTAAAAAAAAAAAAGAAAAACTCCAGCTAATAAGGTAGTGATTAAACTGATATAAAACACAACTGTCATTGTTTGTAGTCTTCTGTTCTAATCATTTGATCATGCTGTCTTCCCTTTCTGTACTTTTTCCTTTTTAGAAATTTAATACCTTGGTAGGGGAGAAAGGAGCTCAATTGAGTGGAGGGCAGAAACAGAGGATTGCGATTGCTCGAGCTTTAGTTAGAAACCCCAAGATTCTGATCTTAGATGAGGCTACATCTGCCCTGGATTCAGAAAGTGAATCAATAGTTCAAGCTGCATTGGAGAAGGTAAGTGAGCAGAAGCATTTTTTTATTTCCATATTCCTGGCTCGTCATCAATTTTAAATACAGGTAGTCCCTGACTTAGGATGAGGTTCCATTCCAACGATTCCTTTGTAAATTGATTCTGATGTATGTCAAATACCTTTTGTCTTTAGTTTTCATTATTATTGCCTTTTCTTATCAATATCTTTATAAATCTGGCAGTGATTTGAACAGTAAATCATAAAATTGAGCAACTGTGAGTGAACATCTGAAAATGATAGCATCAGCAAATAACATGCTACAGCATACTACTAACAATAAGATGTAAGGGGGAAAAACAGTTTTAAGTGTGGGTCATTGTAACTTGAATACATTATAGGTTGGAGACTACCTATACAAGAAAATGGGGGTCTGTGCTAGGTTATTTATTAAGTTCAGAGTCATCCTTAAGGTATGGGATGCAGTATATTCACCCTTGCAAAAAGTTATGTGATAGTTATGGGAAATGATTTGGACGAGAGGAGATGCTGTAGTTGGTGCTTAAAAGAGAGAGAGAGAGACTGTTATCTGAGTAATTATTTCATATTCCCATTCCAAAATGTTTGCACTCTACCCCTCACAGTAACTCACCATCACCACCATCACTGCTATAACCACATCCATCCTTTGCCCCTTCTATACATACTTTCGGAATTCTAATCTCTGACTACTTTTCCTCTTTGGACTACCTTGCAGTATTCAGTAGGTCCCTGGGAGACCTAAACAGTTAGCGTTCAATTACTAATCTAAAAGTTGGTGGTTCGCCCACCCAGCAGTCCCACGGAAGAAAGGCCTAGCGATCCACTTCTGTGAAGATTACAGCCAAGAAAGCCCTATGGACAAGTTCTATTCTGTTACACACAGGATTACCATGAGTCAGAATTGGCATGACAGCATCAGGTTTGGTATTTTGATTTGGAGTATTCATTTTAACCTAATGTTGCCCCAGTGAGGAAACACAGTGTGGTCTGCTCTGACCTTTAATCACCCCCTCCCACAATCCTGGGCAATCTACCTCAACCCTCACACTGATCTTCTGCTTATGACAAGTTCATGGTTCATGATCACAATGCAGTTGTGGCCCTTTACCAAATTACCCTGCATCCTGGGGGGCAGCTGGCAGTGGTTATATGAAAAACCATCAAATATATTTTCAGTGGTGAAACCTTCTTTTATATTACAACCTGCAGATCTCTCAGAGGGCTTAAAGGCATTTTACTTTGAGTTTGGTTGGAAATGTGTTAAGTAATTTTCTCTCTAAGAAAATTATAAGCTTCTCTTTTTAAATACTGACTTTATGGGAACAGAAATGGATACTGGCAACCAGAGTGCCCCACTGCTTATTGAAAAATCTATCATTGTTGTTGTTGTTATGTGCCATCGAGTCAGACCCGACTCATAGCGACCCCTCCTTGGGTTTCCGAGGCAGTATCACTACAGTAGTAGATTGCCCAACCTTCCTTCTGAGGAGTGGCTGGTGGGTTTGAACCGCCAGCCTTCTGGTTAGCAGTCAAGTGCCTTAGGCACTATGCTACCAGAGCTCCTGAAAAATGTATTAGTTACTGTTAAACAACAAAAGAAAACAAACCCACTGCCATCAAGTCAATTCTGACTCATAGCAACCCTGTAGGACAGAGCGGAACTGCTCCATTGAGTTTTGAAAGCTATAAATCTTTATGGAAGCAGACTGCCTCATCTTTCTCCTGCAGAGGAGCTGGTGGGGTCCAACTACTAACCTTTGGGTTAGCAGCTGAACACCTTAACCACTGTGCCACTAGAGCTCCATTAGTTACTATTATCTACTTGCAGGTCATATTGCATAAGTTTTCATCTTTGTTTCCATACCATAGGAGTGGCATATGTTGCTCAGATGATATGAAAATTCTTGCTTATCAGGGACGCTTCCAATATGATTCCTCTTGGTGAAGAAGGAATAACTACTCCCTCAAGGACAGGGCTAATGTTTTATTCATTTTTTGTAGTTATTAATAAGAACAGGTCTCTATGCATAGAATACACTCAGTAAATGGTTTTTCACAATGGTGATATTTAATTATTTAGGGCCTGGATGTACTAAAAAAAAACCTGATTACTGGTGCCTGTTGCATATACCTCCTTCCACACTCTGCCCTCATATATTTCTCCCATCTCCTTCTCTACTACCCCATTATCTTCCCATTAATGTGAAATTCTAGAATATCAGTAAAGCTGATAAAAATTCTTATAAAATATCAATTCAGTACTTGCTTGGGGTAGGGAGTAGGTTTTGATGGAAAAAGGTCATGAGGGGATGGACTATCACTCTTGTCCTCACTTGGATTATTGCATTAGCTAACTTCTTGCTTATCAATAGAATCCCCTGACTGCTGTGGTACAGAGTGAGGGTGGCAAGGACTGAAGCAAAATAAAAACCTGTTGCCATTGAGTCGTTTCAGCTTACAGAGTCGCTATGAAGAGGAATCAACTCCAGGACAACAGGTTTGCTTCAGCCGCTCCCTCCTCAGTCTGTTTTGAACACAGCAGCCAGGTGATTCTAATGAAATGTAAATTTGGTGGTGTTCTCATGCTTCTGCTTCAAATCCTCCAATGGCTCCCCATCTCCTACTGAGTAAAAGCCAAATTCCTCATAATAATCCAGAAGATTCTATATATGGAGTTGAGCTTCAGGCTCATTCTTGAACCGCACTTCCCACCACTCTCCCCTACACTGGCTATTCCTTCAACACATCATTGGCTATTCTTTCATCATCTGACTTACTACCCATTTGTTTGTTTTGTTATTGTCTCTCTTCCATCACTGGAATATAAACTCTCTGATGACAAAGACTTTGATTGGTTAACTGCAGTGTCCCCGGCACTAGAACAATGCCTGGCACTTAGGCAGATAATCAGTAAATATATTTGTTGAATGAATTTTTGGATGAATGTGAATACCGGGTAATTCCAAGGTCTAAATTGTTCTTTTCTAGATTTGTTGATTTAGGGTTACTGCAAACTAGTTATGCGCCACTAATCTTGTTCAAGAGGGAAGAGATCATGGAGACTGAATAAGGATTTATATCTTACAAGCTTCCACTCTGCTACTGGTTTGGACCTGTTACATCAATGCGGGAGGTTTCTAGGGTATCCCACTATGGAGCAACATGGCAATGAGCACCTGCTTGCCCCTGGGGAAACAGAGGAAGCACACACAGATTCTGTGATAAAGCCCTTGAATGCTCTTTGAAATGTTAAAAGCAGTATGGAAATCCAAGGAATAATTATTATTAAGGGAGGTTCAGCTACACCACATCAACCGAAAATCTAAGAATGTTCCTTTGCTAATTATGAGGGAAAGGTTTCCATCAAAGTTTTATTTTTGAAAACATAGAATTGCTTTGTTGCAGCTTCTCATGCACTTTCATCATCACTATATGTTTTCAATATACTCAATATGTTTCTCAATACCCTGCTAGTCTGCCTCCATGACCTCTTACATTATATTTCTACTACTTGGAGACTGAAAAATAAGAAAGGGGATGTATTACATGAAGCTGTAGGCTACTTTACTAAATTAAGCCCCAAGAAGTGGTTATCCAAAGATGAAGTTAGATAGAAGAAAGTAATTTTTACATTCATACACATATTTTGATGGGCTTATGTCAGTCAAATGTCTTACTCTATGTTAGTATACAAAATTGAGAGTTTAATTTATATATGTGTGTGTATATATATATATATATACCATTTGTAGTTGGGAACAGAGAGGAAATTTTTACAAGGGGATTTCCTCAGCTGGAATTTAGCCAGGAGAGCAGTGGGAACATACAGACTACCTGGTACCAAAAGCATTGTGGAACCTTTTATAAACCTACTTAATGAAGTTCACACACAGGAGCCCTGGTCATGAATTGCTTAAGTTCTCAGCTGCTAACCAAAAGATTGTCAGTTGAACTCACCCAGTTATATAACCTGGTTATCTGCTCCTATAAAGAATACAACCTAGAAAACCCTACAGGGCAGAAGGAGACACTGTGAGTCCAAATTGACTTGAGAGCACACAACCATCAAGCTCACATATCTGAAGCCCAAGGTTAAGTTCTAGGCCACTAGCTTCCTTTAGAATAGTAGTTCTTCCCCTTTAATCAAGGGGAAGGGGCCTGTTGAGCATTTTATTACCAAAACTAAATCAAACTCACTCCTATTAAGTCAATTCTGACTCATAGTGACCCCTCCTTGGGTTTCCAAGGCAGTATCTCTACGGAAGTAGATTGCCCAGTCTTCCTTCCAAGGAGTGGCTGGTGGGTTTGAACCACCAGCCTTCTGGTTAGCAGTCAAATGCCTTAAGCACTACACCACCAGAGCTCCTATGTTGTTGTTGTTGTTGTTGTTGTGTGCCATCAAGTGGACCGACTCGTAGCGACCCCTCCTTGGGTTTCCAAGGTGGTATCGCTACGGAAGTAGATTGTCCAACCTTCTTTCCGAGGAGTGGCTGGTGGGTTCGAATCACCAGCCTTCTGGTTAGCAGTCAAGTGCCTTAGGCACTATGCTACCAGAACTCCGTTGTTGTTGTTGTTGTTGTTATGTGCCCTTGAGTTGGACCTGACTTATAGCGACCCCTCCTTGGCTTTCCAAGGCAGTATCACTACAGAAGTAGATTGCCCCATCTTCCTTCCGAGAAGTTGCTGGTGGTTAGCAGTCCAGTGCCTTAGGCACTATGCTTAGCAGTCAGCCCTCTGGTTAGCAGTCCAGTACCTTAGGTACTATGCTACCAGAGCTCCCAGAGCTCCTATAGATGGCCCTAAATTCATTAGTATGTCATTATTTTAGATAGACTAAGGGAGCCTCATGAGATAGTGAAATAGGAACATCTATTCTCCTGTTTTACAGATGAGCACTCTGAATCATGAGGTTGAGTAACAGCTAGAAAACTGGGAAACCAGAACCTCGATCCAGACCATCAACCCTCTAGATCATTCACATAACCACCATGCTACATCGCCTCAAGATGACACATCTCCTGGAGGTCAGAACTAAGTTTGGCTCCCAATCAGGCTCCAGTCCTCACCTCTTTCCCTGCCATCTTGGGAAAGAAACTCAAAACATGCTCTAAATTGAGTCTTTCATGTAGGCTTATAACAGTCTTCATGTAAGTTGCTTCTTTTGATCTAGTTGAGTTGGAATTGACTTCACGGTAACTGTTGTTTTTGTTTTTGGTGTATATAGCAGGAGTCTCTGGTCATGCAGGGAGTTAAGCACTTAATTGCTAAATGAAAGATTGGCAGTTCAAATACACAGAGAGACACCTTAGAAGAGAGGCCTGACAATCTTATTCTGAAAAATTAGCCACTGGAAACTCTATGGAGCACAGATCTACTCTGACACACATGGGGTTGGCATGAATTGGAGTTGGCTCCATGGCAATTGGTTTACTGGTATATATTGTTAGTTGCTTTCTCACTTTCTCTTTCACAAGTGAATTTAATTAACTATTTGATAGGACACTTCAATACTTAAAAATATAATAAAATGATGTTACATGATGTGGCTAGGTATCTCAGTGATTTCTGTAAATATTCTAAGCCTTGTCCTCCCCCAAAAATAAGGAAAGCTCTTGTATGAGAAATTGATACTCCTAAGTTATACCAAATAGAACATCTCTAATCTATTATTTATTGGTCAGCAATCTGGTCTAATTAAGGCATTATTTTCTTCTTCAGTAAAGATGAAATGAGGGCATTTTCTCTTCTTGCCATCATTTACTTCATCATTCATTTGTTGTAATTTATTGAAAAATGCTTGAATTGTTAACCTGCTAACAAAGTTTAATGAATGGAAAATACTAAAAAGCTATAAATAATTTTATGTTATCTCCAATTATTTGTTAATGTATGTAGAAGTGGAGAAAAAGAGAGAGAGAGACATTCTAACTACAAAAAGAATGCATCTTTACCATAGGTTACTATTACATGTTCCTAATTAGGTAGTAGGAGCTCTGGTAGCATAGTGGCTAAAGCACTTGACTGCTATCCAGAAGGCTGGCGGTTCAAACCCACCAGCCACTCCTCAGAAGGAAGGTTGGGCAATCCTACTTCTGTAGTGATACTGCCTCGGAAACCCAAGGAGGGGTCGCTATGAGTCAGGGCTGACTCGACGGCACATAACAACAACAACAACTACAAATTAGGTAGTACATGTGGTCTCATCTCAGCAAAGATTTTATGTTTTGAATGTGGTTTCCTTTTAAAGGGTCTTAACCTGAGCACACATATATTTGCCTAAGTAGTTCTCTGAGAGTTGGAAGGAAGGAGATCAAGAGAGGTGAACCACTTATTAAAAACAGCTTCTATGAGCCTGATATTTTGCTATCAGTCATCCTATTTAACAAAAGAGAAAACACTCTCAGACAGGTGAAATGACCTGACAGTAATCCCATGTTGTTCAGCCATGAAGCCAGGGTTGTTCTAGAATACCAAACCAAATGGTTTTCAACTTCATCACAGGGAAGTAGTTAACAAACCAAAACAATCCTGTTTTCCATATAGCTATTGCAGTGATGTTATGAAGTCCCTGAGTGGCATAAGTGGTTAAGCTGTTGAATACTAACTGAAATGTTGGTGGTTCAAACCTAGCCAGAGGCACCTTGGAAGAAAGGCCTGGAGATCTGCTTCCAAGAGATCACATCCTTGAAAACTCTATGGAGAGCAACTCTACAACACAGGGGGTCACCATGAGTCTGAATCTACTTGACAGCAACTTTTTTTTTCAATGACGTTCTTATAGATGACACAACCTTGCTTGCTGAGGGTGAAGAGAACTTGAAGGACTTACTGATGGAGATCAAAGACTGTAGTCTTAAGTATGAATTACACTTCAGCATAAAGAAAACAAAAATCCTCATAACTGGACCTGTAAGCAACATCATAATAAATGGAGAAAATATTGAAGTTATCAAAAATTTTATTTTACTTGGATCCATAATCAAAACTCATGGAAGCAGCAATCAAGAAATCAGACTTCGTATTGCACTAGGTAAATATGCTGCAAAAGCCTCTTTAAAGTGTTGAAGAGCAAAGAAGTCAGTTTGAAGACTAAGGTATGCTTAACTCAAGCCATGGTATTTTCAATTGCTTCAGCTCTGGTGGTACAGTGCCTAAGGCATTTGACTGCTAACCAAAAGGCTGGTAGTTCAAATCCATCAGCCATTCCATGGAAGGAAGATGCAGCAATCTACTTCTGCAAAGATTTACCACTTTGGAAACCCAATGGGTGTCACTATGAGTCAAAATCAACTTGATGACAATGGGTTTGCTTTCTTTAGTTTTATATGCATGTGAAAGCTAGACAGTGAATAAGGAAGACCAAAGAAGAATCGATGGCTTTGAATTGTGATGTTGGTGAAGCATGTTGAAAATATCATGGATGGCCAGAAGAATGAACAAATTTTTCCTGGAAGAAGTGCAGCTGGAATGTTCCTTAGAAGTGAGAATGGCCAGACTTCATCTCACCTCCTTTGGTCATGTGGTCAGAAGGGACCATTTCCTGGGGATGGATATCATGCTTGGTAAAGTGGAGCATTGGATAAAAAGGGGAAGACCCTCAATGAGATGCATTGACATAGTAACTGCGACGATAGGCTCAAGCATAGCAAGGATTGTGAGGGCGGCACAGGACAGGACAGCATTTCGTTCTGTTGTACATTGGGTCACTATGAGTCAGAATCAACTCAACAGCATGTAACAACAACAAAGCAGATGTTCACTTAAAATTTGATAAAAAGGGAAGGAAATTGTAGAAGACTAGTGAGAGGAGGTTGTCAAATTGTACTCTTTATAGTACTAAGGTACTTGGGTTTTCAAGGGGCTTCTTGAAGAGAAGAAATGTGAGACCACATGGGGACTAGTAGGTAGGGTTATTCACCCTAAAAACCAAAAACTCGTTGCCATCGAGTCAATTCCAACTCATAGCAACCCTATAGGACAGAGTAGAATAGCCCCGTTGGGTTTCCAAGTCTGTAACTATATCAAGTTTTCACATGAACTTTCATTTGATGAAAGGATTTTGTAGATTAAGGAACAAAGTTTGAAAACTACAGGACTAGATCATGGAGTATATTTCACTCATGGGCCCCAAATCTACCTGAGGCGATCTTCTAAGAGAGACATGAGTGGGAACTTATGTTCTCATAGTTTTCACACTCCATGCACCAAAACTTGAGAACGCTCTCTGTTTATAGCCTTATCCAGAGAGTACATTACTTCTGTTAACTGATGGGGTAGTCAAATGCACACCTCAAAAATGCTCATTGTTTTTTATTTTCATTTTTCTTGTTGCCTACCTTTATTTAAGGGCCATGGTCATCACTAGTGAGAAGCTAACTGTTCTAAGTGCCTTATCTCTGCGCTAGCATTTCTGTGAGGGATGCTTTAAATCATCCTCTATGTTGAAGTCCAAGCTGATGGCCTGGCGATGTATGGCTGGTCGTGGAATTGTGAAATAATCTGAAAACTACCAGCAAACTGCCAAGTAGAAATTTATCTTCCTGTTGACCTTTGTTTGGTCAAACATATAATTGGCATAAAAAAAAACTGTGAAGTAGGAGAGGAGATACTAGCAAATTCTTTTAAAATGGTTCTTTCTAGAAGCAATAATAGCAATGAAGACATTGAAAATCTACTACACTTACTTTGAGAAGTCTGGAAAAACAATGATTCAAATTATTCCACTTTGCTTATATGTTTATAGTAATTCTTACTAAGACAGAAAGCATCAACTCAAATTTCCTTAACCTTTTTTTTTAAAAGAGAAAAAGAGGCTTAAGCTGCCTTCTATGTTTTAAGTCTCAAACAATTTAAGTCTGAATTTTTTTGTTACCTAAGGCTAGTATATCAGTTTTAAGTTATATTTATGATCTAGAGGAATTGTATTTTTCAAGTGTCCTTTATGGTAACTTGAATATGTACAGTCTTTTTATGCCCATTTTACTGGCCTTTGGAGCATAATCTCCCCACACACACACACACTCTAATTAAGTTATTAGGCATTCCTGTGATTTACTTGAAGCATTAGGATATGAATTCATGCTATAATAAATTTAAATCTAGCATAAGATCTACTATAATCAATTGGTTATATTTCAGACCACAAGCCTGGCAGAGTAAGGGGCTACAGATGGGTAAGAGCAGACTTTCCAATCAGCTGAAACACTGTGGTTTCAAGGCACAACTGCAGAAATTATCATCCCTCACTCTCAGTATTCATTATGTCATTACTTCACACAACAGCAAAATATGCGAATCTACTCCATATGCAATGCCTAATGAGTGAGGAAATATAAATGCCTACAGAGTGAGGTATAAAAGTGCCTGTAAAGTGAGCCCTCTGTGAGGAAGAGAACCAAACCAGAAAACAAACCCATTGCTGTCCAGTCAGTTCTGACCCATGACAACCCACTGTGTTACAAAGAGAACTGCTTCATAGGCTTTTCTTGGCTGCAATGTTTATGGGAGCAGATCTCCGGGCCCTTTATCCATGATGCCACTGCATGGGTTTGAATGGACCATCTATAGGTTTGTAGTTGAATGCAAACAGTTTGCACCACCCAGAACTTCATGATGAGAGAAGGCTTATTACAATCTAACCCTCCATCAGGAAGTCTGTGGTTCTAATTCTGTCAGCCAGGAGGACACACAGCATTCTCACTTTTTTTGTAACTATAATCTCCTAATTATTTGATTTTACTACACTCTCCTGTCAAGGAGCCCTGGTGGCTCAGTGGTTAAACTGTTTGATTAGCAAATCAGAAGTTGATGGTTCAAACCCACAAGTTGCTGTGCAGGAGGCGTATGTGGCAGTCTGCTTACATAAAGATTACAGCCTTGAAAACCCTATGGGAAAGTTCTGCTCTGTCCTGTCAGCAGTGGTATCACCAGGGTTGGTGTTATCCAGGGTGGTAACTCATAGTGTCACACATACATCCATGGACCTCCTCTTGTGTTAGACCATACAGAATCCTTAGTACAGTCATCGCTTGATATCCATGGGGGATTGATTCCAAGACTCCATGGATACCAAAATCCAAGGATATTCAAATTCCTTATGAATGACATAATATTTTTGCATATAACCTACATACATCCTCCAGAATACGTTAAATCATCTCTAGAGTATTTATAATACCTAATACAATGTAAATTCTATGTAAATAGCACTTCATGCTTCTTCTTAGTCTTTGAGGGATTGCTTTGACCACTTGTTGTTATTGTTATAGTTGTTGTTATGTGCCGTCAAGTCAGACCCAACTCATAGAGACCCCTCCTTGAGTTTCCGAGGTGTTATCACTATGGAAGTTTGCCCAACCTTCCTTCCAAGGAGTGGCTTATGGGAGCGAACCACCAGCTTTCTGGTTAGCAGTCAAATGCCTTAGGCACTACACTACCAGAGCTCTTACCATTTAGTTGTTTTTTTTCTCCCGCGTATATTATTGATCCTCGGTTGGTTGAATCTGTGATGCAAAACCTTAGGCTATGGAGAGTCAACTGTCATTTTCACTATCAATTTTAATCATAGAATAATATGTGATAAATATAAGTGTAAATCGTTTCAATATAATATTTCTTAGATTATATGAATACTAACAACAAGATTATTTTGTAAAATCTTTCTACATTAAATCACAACATTATTAGTTAAATTATTAGTAACTGAGTGGTAACTTTTTTTGTTTTCTCCTTCTTTTACTTCAATTACTATTTCATTCTCAAAAAAAGAGTTATTGATATAGTTCACAAATACTAATTACCACAATATTGTAGCTAAAATATCAGAAAATTTGACAAAAGCAGTGACTATAAAATCACCAGCCAACAACAAAAACAACAGCGCTTGCATGCAAACAAAAGCATGTGATTTGAAGCATCTTTGTAATTGGGACATAATGATAGCTCTGACTAGAACACATTAGAAGGCTCAAAAAGTAACTTAACATAGAATTTTAGCCTTGTAGGTATATTGATACATGGAAGCTGGGCTTACAAAAAGTCTTTTTATTATTATAACTAACTATAATTAATGTTTTGTAGAAAACATTAATTTCTGCTGGAACACTACACAAAAAATTTATAGACAGTCATTTTTGTGTCACTTTTTCTGACAGTGTCACCCAGTGCCCTTTGCACCTCTCACCACCTCCTAGTGACAGTACTATCTAAAGGGTTGCTGTGAGTCTAAATCGACTCAACAGCAATGGGTTTGTTCTGGCTCTCCTCTCGTTCGTCTTAGAGCATGATGCATTACGTATGTCCCTTATTTTTTTTTTAAATTAAATTCTATATATATTATTTTGTTTTGGGAAGTGTTTGAAAATATAAATCATTGAGCTAATTGGTAGCTCCGTGGTTTCATCAATAAGGTTTGAGATCTGTTTTCTCTTAGAAAATAACATTTGTAACTTTAAGGAAATGGTTAAATAAATGGGAGGGGTATAGGCCAGTAGCCGGGGTGCCTGAGTCTTTTCACCTTTGCAGTGGTCAGCCTTCTAATGCACACTCACTCGACAACAGCATTCTTGCACTTCATTTAAAGAACTCTAGACAAGTTCCAGATTCTCTGAGACCCAGAACAAAACTCAGACTTGAAATTTGAAGAAGAGAATTGGGTTTAGTGTAGACTGAATGTCATTCTTCTAAAAATGCTAGGGACATAGAACAAACCCAAACTGAGAGACATACTATATTTGACCAGTTCTAAACAAAGCTGTTAAGGTCATTGAAAACAAGGAAAGTCTGAGAAACTCTCAGAACCAAGAAGAGACTAAGGAGACATGATAACTAAACATAATGTTGTATCCTGGAGGAGATCCTAGCATAGAAAAAGAGCATTAGGTAAAAACTAAGGAAATCCAAATAAAGTACAGAATTGAGTTAATAATATTGTATGCATATTTTTTCATTAGTTGTGACAAATGTATCACAGAAATGTAAGATCTTAACGATGGGAGAGACTAGATGTGGGTATATGGAGCTATCTGTACTATCTTTCCAACTTTTCTGTAAATCTAAAACTGTTTTAAAATAGAAAGTTTATTTTTAAAGCAAAACAAAAAGCTAATCACATTTTAATCAATTTTGCTATATTCTTCATAAGGATGCCTATGTATAAGCAAGGCTTGGAATTAATACATAAAAGTAAGTGGGAGATTAAGTAAATTATTTTAGCAAATACTAAAAGCATTGTAACTATTATTATTCACTCAGTACTTGAATTTTCCAATATAAAAAATAAAGGAAAATTAGTTATCAAGGCCTTTTAGTGCATAGGTGGTGTATAATAAAAAGATGTATGCATCTTTTAACTTATCACAGCCTACTTTCAAATGGTATCACATCACTTCACATATAGTATGAGAAATTTATGTTAGTATAATTCCATTTTTCCCCTCCAGACCTTCAAAGTATTGTTATTATACATTTTACTTAGATATAACTTATAAACCCCATTAATAATCCCAATGGTAAATTATTTTTACTTAAAGAGTCAATTATTTTTAAAGCTATTCAAATAAGAAAAAGTATATACACATAGATTTCCCCTGTAGTTACCATTCCCACTGCTCTTCATTTCCTTGTGTAGATTCATAATTCCATTTAGTATCATTTTCTTTTACCTGAAGGACTTCCTACTGGAGGTTTACAAATTGGAAAAGCCACTTTGAAAAACTGTTTAGCAGAATCTAATAAAACTGAGTATATGCATACCCTATACTCAACAATTCCTCTCCAAGTTATAATCTAATAGAATTTTGCACATGAGTTTATCAAATAAGCATGCATAACAGCCTACTCATAATAGCAAAAATGAAAACTACCCAAGTGCCAATCAGCAGTAGAATGGATAGATTGTGGTATATTCACACATTGGAATATGCAATAATGAAAATGAATGAGCTGCATATAAGTGTACATGCAGTATATATGTACAACAATATACAACTACACCCATCCCTCACTTAACAATATGGTTAGGTTCCAAAGAAAAAGTCATTATGCAAAAATTGACATTATGCAAAAATGGAGGATGACCATATCACCTCACCCCCTCACCTGTGCTGTGAATGTCCTGCCCCTAATGAGGTCATCTGCCACTGCCATCTCCTCCTCCCCCCACATCACCTCAGAAAAGCTCGGCCTCTACTGCTGTCCACAGAAGAAGGCAGCCTAGTCTTCCAGAACCCAAGTGTCCCCTCTTCCCATACCCTTGGTCCCCTCCCTTTCCTGCCCTCACCATATTTTCAAGATGAGTGTCCCTGGCTCACTTACCCCAAAACACCCTTGGAAGCTTTGTCAGAGGCATGGGGTTTCCTGTCTGTGGGTAGGAAGCCTAAGTGCTACAGGGGGGTACACACTCCCTGCAGGATTCCCCCATTGGCCCCTTACTGGAGCTTCTTCCCAACTCTTGCTGGTCATCTGCCCCTCTCTGCCTCCATGTCCTCATGAGAATCAACCATCCAGAGCCTCCTCCAAGGCAGTGATAGCCAGACCCAACCTCTCCCCCTGACCCTAAACTGAAGTTGCTGCTGTCCACTCACCCACTGACCCTACCCCCTATCAGGTAGCTCTCTCCACCCTCACCTGTGCCCCCCCCCAGAAGGGGGCATCAAGGAAGTATAAGGAGCTGCACAGGTACTGCTCAGCTGATGTGCAGTCCCTTGACCCTGAGCACTCAAGTGTGCCATCTCAGGTCTCCTTCTGACCATGGCCCAACCTAGTCCTGACACCCTTTGGGGCTGGGAGCTGGAGCCAGATCTCAGAGTTCCACTTCCTCACCAGCCCCAAGGGTGACCCACTTTCAGGACACTGGCTGCTGCTGCCCTAGCATCTGCCCTTTGTGGTCATCAAGGACCTATAGGGCAGCATCTCATCCCTATCACTGCCAGCCCTATTCCAGCTCCACTACCACTCTACCTGGTGTCTTAGGGAGACTATGCCCTCTCTCCCCTCCTGGGTGAGAAATACTATGCAATATGAGCTTCTTTTCTACATGCACACAGGGCTCACTCTTCAGGGACCTTGCCAGGGAACTTTGCATTCATTATTACCCGATATTTGTTGTTAATGTGCAAAATAGTCAGATAGTAGATTTTTTACTATTGTAAATGTGAAATGTCAGATAACAAGATAGTCAATAAGTGAGGAGTAGATGTACATACAACAATATGGATGAATTTCAAAAACATAATGTTGAACAAAAAAACTCAGATACGTAGGAGTATGTAGTATATGATTCTATTTATATGAATTACAAAAAGAAATCAGAACTCATGTAGTGGATGGTAGGAACTGATGTGGGGAGGAAAGACAACAGTGACCAGAAGGACACATGAAGAGATCTACTGGTTGCTGCTTATGATCTGTTTCTTGACTTGGGCACTATTCATCTAGATGCGTTCAGTTTGTGAAAAAGGATCAATCTGTGTACTTACAGTATGCATACATATATATGTACATGTGTTGTTGTTGTTGTCATGTGCCGCCGAGTCAGACCAACTCATAGCAACCCCTCCTTGGGTTTCTGAAGCAGTATCACTACGGAAGTAGATTGCCTAAGCTTCCTTCCGAGGAGTGGCTGGTGGGTTTGAACCGCCAGCCTTCTGGTTAGCAGTTGTGATGGTTATGTTTGTGTATCAACTTGGCTAGGCCTGGTTGAGTGGCTGGGCAGCTGGATATAGTATTCCCCATGATGAGACTGGTAATCAACTCCATGGTGGAATCTACTGGGAGCGGTTGAATAGCTGCCTTTGGGTATGTTGTCTGCTTCCTGTATATAAGCTGGAGCTTTGGGAAGGGTCTCTAGCCTATGGCACACTTGGATCCTGCATGTAGCCATGTCTTTGCTCAGCAGCCTGCTGTGCTCTGCTGACCTTGGGTCTTACAGTGGACTTAAGTTAATGGCCTGCCATGTGGTTTGGTAACATCAGGACTGTGCCTTTTTACTTGTCAACCTTGGGGCTTCTCAGCCTCAGCAACCAGCAGCTGTCTGAGTGAAGAAACGCCTCTAGCTCCAGTGGGCCAGGAGCAGGAGGCAGAGCTGGACCCCAAGGTTGAGGGGCTTTCACCCAGTCCTAGAGCCTGGCACTTTGAACTTGGACTTAAAGCCCCCAAATTGTAAGAATAAACTCCTGTTTGTTAAGGCCATCCCATTTGTGGTATATTCCTGTCAGAGCGGTACTAGGTAACCAGAACAGCAGTCAAATGCCTTAGGCACTATGCTACCAGATTTCCCTATGTACATGTATGTAGTATGTATACGATAGTTTTTAAAAAAAGTTAAAAACATATATTACCTTGATTCTGTACCCAACTCATCTAAATTATAACCCCATTTAGAGATTTAAAAAAATGAGAAATAGTGAATTTAAGTTACTTTAAGTTAGTTACTTTAAGTTTCTACTAGCCATGCAACTAAGATAATTCAGATTAAATGGTCTTTAGGTTCCCTTCTAGTTATAAGATACTATGACTGTTAACCAGAAGGCTGGTGGTTCAAACCCACCAGCCACTCCTCGGAAGGAAGGTTGGGCAATCCTACTTCCGTAGTGATACTGCCTCGGAAACCCAAGGAGGGGTCGCTATGAGTCGGGGCCGACTCGACGGCAAATAACAACAACAACAACAAATGATTTTATAAAGGAGCTCTGGTGGCATAGTGCCTAAGTCATTTAACTACTAACCAGATGGCTGGTGCTTCAAACCCACCAGCCAATCCTCAGAAGGAAGACTGGGCAATC
The DNA here is from genome assembly GCF_000298275.1 of Orycteropus afer afer. Lineage (NCBI taxonomy): Eukaryota > Metazoa > Chordata > Mammalia > Tubulidentata > Orycteropodidae > Orycteropus > Orycteropus afer. The sequence continues at coordinate 16,498,399 of NW_006921595.1, read as the reverse complement.
TACTTCCATAAAGATACCGCTTGCACTGCTTTTAAATCTAATTAACTTTCTGACTTTCTTTTTACTCTAATTTCTGTTGGCCTTCCTAATCTACTAGGGTTTCCAAATTTCTATATCTAAAGATAATATTCTTTGATATTTAAGATAATACTCCAACAAAATGTTTTCTTGAGTATTGCAGAGTTTTATATTTTTACTAATTTTATATTAATTTTTTATACCCATTGTTTTATAGGCAAGTAAAGGTCGGACTACAATTGTAGTAGCACACCGGCTGTCCACTATTAGAAACGCAGATCTGATAGTGGCCCTAAAAGATGGGAGTGTGATGGAAAAAGGGACACACGCTGAACTAATGGCAAAACAAGGTCTATATTATTCACTTGCAATGTCACAGGTAATGTTTACATGATAAAACTTTACATTAGAGGATTGTGAGAAGATTATATCACAGTAGAATGTGGAAGTGCTAGGTTACAATTTTAAATTTCACAAAGCAATCAAGGTTTATCTATAGTTCCTCAGTGAAGAAATGTTCACTGAGTGTCGAATATCCTCAGCACTATGCTAGATGATATGATGGAGGTTAAAGAACTAATGGGCGCATATACCTAGTATTTGCCAGACATACATAGCCCTCAAGGCTTATATAGAGCAGATCCAGGACTGTCTACCTCTATACACAAAGAAATATAATGCACAATCCTTACCTTTTTTAGAACACAAAGAAATATAACACACAGTCTCTACTTAAGGACTTAAAACTTGCAGAGGAAAAATGCAAAACTGTGCACAGAAATGTTACAAGCTGTAGAAATAAGACACAAGAATGATGGTGTGCAGGTGGGAGACACTGTGGATTGCCTAAGGAAAGTTTTACAGAAGAGATTTTGAAGACTAGAAGGCAGGAGTTTGAGATGGAGAGGAAAACTAGGAACAAAGAACAGCCACATGGAGGAAAGAAGAAAGTGGACATGCAACTAAGACAGAAAGAAGCCCAGCCTTCCTTGAGTAAAGATGAATGTTGGGAGAAAGAATTGGGTAACAAAGGTTAGGTAGTAGATGTTCTTGAAAGTCAGGCAAAGGCATTGAGATTTAATGTGTAGGATATCCCTAACACAGAGCCTGGCATACAGTGCACACTCAGTAAATATCTGTTGAATGAGGGGATGCACACATAAGTCTATATCTGTGTACATACTGCTTCCTTACAGTAGATGAGAAAGTTCATGATGTGTGAACACTATGAGCTTTCAAAATAGTTCCAGAGACATACTGACAAACTCTCTTACTTTGGGATTCCTTTTTCTCCATGCCATACAATCCATTCTGCTTGATTCTACATAACTTTTTATAGGACTCATTAATATACTTGACAGGGATTAGCCACCAGTGATTTTCTTCTTTCTTGATTTAGAAGAAGCCTGCTTTCCAAGGGTGTATCCACAAATAAGTACTCTCAATCTTTTTCTTTATTTTACTTATTTATCTTTCTGATTCAACAAGTGCTTCAAGTCATCTTCACTTTCAGCAAGCAAAGTTGTGTCATCTGTGTATCGCAGAAGATTAAAGATACCAATCTGGTAGCAATGTTAGTAATGGATTACATCTCATAATAAAGAAAATGAAAATCCTCACAACTGGACCAATAAGCAGTATCACAATAAATGGAGAAAAGATTGAAGTTGTCAAAGACTTCGCATTGCTTGGTTTCAACACCAATGAAAGCAGTAGTCAAGAATGAGACAACATATTGCACTGGGTGTATTGCACTGGGTAAATCTGTTGCAAAAGACCTCTTTAAAAGTGCTGAAGAGCAAAGATGTCTCTTTGAATATTAAGGTGCACCTAACCCAAGCTATGGTGTTTTCAGTTGCCTCATATGCATGTGAAAGCTGGACAATGAATAAGAAAGCCCGAAGAAAAGTTAATTCTTTTGAGTTGTTATGTGGGCAAAGAATACTGAAGGTACCATGGACTACCAGAAGAACCAACAAATATGTCCTGAAAGAAGTACAGCCAGAATGCTCCTTGGAAGCAAGAATGGCCAGACTTCATCTCACCTACTTTGGTCATGTTGTCAGAAGGAACCATTCCTTGGAGACTGGTATCATGGTTGGTAAAGTGGAGGGTCAACAAAAAAGAGGAAGGTCCCCAATGAGATGGATTGATACAGTGGCTGCAACAATGGACTCAGGTATAGCAAAGATTGTTAGGCTGGCACAAGATCAGGCAGTGTTTCGTTCTATTGTACTTAGGGTACTAGGAGTGGGAGCCAACTTGATGGCACCTAACAATAACAACATCTTTCTGATTATATCTTTGGTGTCAGTATTATTATCATTGGAGTCCTTGGTTGGTGCAAATTGTTAAGTGCTTGACTACCAGCCAAAAGGTTGGCAATTCGAACCCACTCAATGATGTCTCTGAAGGCAGACCTGGAATCTGCTGCCTAAAGATTATAGCCTGAAAGTCCTGTAGGGCAGTTCTACTGTGCACACATAGAGTCGCCATGAGTTGGAATCAATTCACCGACTACTAACAAGAACAACAACACTATTATTGTTAGTTTACAAATTAAGAAAGAGCCTCCATCTCCTTATCAACCTTGGAGGTGGAGGCTCTTTCTTAATTTCTTATAACTCCAAATTTCAAATCTTAGCTTTCACCACTATGATAGAATGAAATATTTCTGAACATACCTTATGAAGCAATGGTAGTAAAAAGGAAAGTTTGAAAACATAGTTTGGTTTGAAAATTGCCTGATTCTGATTTTGTGTCCATATAACCACCAGCCACTCCTCAGAAAGAAGGTTGGGCTATCTACTTCTGTAGTGATATCACCTCCAAAACCCAAGGAGGGGTCACTATGAGTAGGATCTGACTCAAGGGCAGTACGTTGCCTTAGGTTTAAAGAAGGAAAGTTAGAAATCGTTTACCTATTGAATTTGCATGACTTTCCATTCCAAAGTAAAATAGACTTACTGCTTTATGAAAGTATTAAGTTCAAACTTTTCAAACTGATACAAGTAGTAATGAAGGGAAAGAACTGTGGTCCAATTAACTCTGTTTTAAGATTCTTCACAACTACTCTACTCCTATCTTTCTTCCAGATAGCACATCTTTATTTTTAATTAAAAGTAAACTAAAATCCATTATTATTTTTTAGATTAAAGAGCTTCACAGTGTAACCAAAGCAAAAAGTGCTTTGTGGTATACATGCATAAAAATTTAAATCTGTTTATTCAAAATGGATTAGTATCCTCTGACTACCTAAAATAATGTCCTTAATATTCAGTGAACAACCGTGGTATTCTGGGCACCACACCAAATATATTCTACACATAATAAGCTTTATTTTATTAGTAGTAGCATTAGCATTACCCAATCAAACTTTTGGAGACAGATGCTGTAATTATTTACCTAGAATATACATGAATCTGTACAGGTATATTTGTTTAGGAATTTATATGTGAAAATGAAGTAAAATCAGGTAGAAATATACAGGAGTCCTTGGGTGGCATGAATGGTTAAGTGTTCAACTATTAGCCAAGAGGTTGGTGGTTGGAACTCAGCCAGAGGTACCTCTGAAGAAAGACCTGGCTATCTGCTTCCAAAAGGTGATGGCCTTAAAAACCTTATGGGGCAGTTCTACTCTGGACACAAGGGGTCGCCAGGAACTAGAATCTACTCCATGACAACCAGCAACAAGAGATTATGTACATACCAGAGCTTATCGTTGTTTTGTTTAGCACCCCTCTCAGGAAAAGGAATTACCTTTGACCTGTTAAAGTTCTGCCTTAGAAAAATTTCTTATGAGAAGAAGTCAAAATTTTATTTTCAAGTTACCACGAAGTAATAGTTTTTAGGGGGGAATAATAATAATAAAATATTTTTCTCTTGCTGGAAAAATTTATATGAAAAAATTAAAAAGTGATAACTAAAGGAATGTCTGGTTAAAGATGTTAAGATAGTACAAAGTTGGTTAAACTTTATTGTCCCTTTCAATGACTGATTAACAGTGTTAAGCTTGTCAAAGAATTACTGTATTCCCAGAAGCCTTCTTTGTACACATTCCCTTTGTGCATCTAAATCCAGCTACATCTGTCCAACTCTACTCCCCCACCCTAGTCTAACCTGCCATCAACCTAACTGAGCTACTTTTTTCTTTCTTGTTCCCTCGTCCCATATCTGGAGTGGCTAGAATTAAGCGTGTTCAGAGTTTCAAATATGAGTTACCTGCCAGTTTATGTAGACATCATAGATACTAGGTGTACTATACGATATCCAGAGTAAGCACACAGATTTACTCATGCCCCAGTCAGATGAGCAGAGAAAACATAACACCTTTGTTTCACTAAAACTCTCTCACTTTGCTGAGAATCAGGAAAATAAAAACTAGACTGACAGCATTGTGGCTTAAAACTTAGTCCTATCCTATAATTTAAAAGACAATTCTAAGTTAATTTCTTTGAATTTTCATTCTTTAGCAGCCAACTCTATTAATTTCACTTTTTAGTCCCACTGTGGCAGTGGCAGGCCCCAGGAAGTGTGACGGTCTCTCAGGCCCAGCCCCAACCTCACATATAAGTGTCTGGCTACATATTATAATTTTATAAGGTCCAGAAAGTCTAGGAGGAAGGGGTCACAAAAGTTTCTTTGCTCTAGCTAGTGGTATAATTGTTTTAGGTCAAGAGTCCCTGGATAGTACAAGTGGTTAATGTGCTTGCTGCTAACCAAAAGATTGGAGGTTTGAGTCCACCCAGAACCATCTTGGAAGAAAGTCCTGGTAATCTCCTTCCCAAAGATCAACCATTGAAAATCTATGAAGCTCAGTTCTTCTCTGACACACATAGGGTCACCATGAGTTGGAACAGACTGGATGGAAACTGGTTTGATTTGGTTTGTTTTTGTTTGTTTGTTTGTTTGAAAAGAAAGCACAAAGATTAAGCTACTGTTAGTCACTGATATTTTAGTATGAATTGGACTTCTTAGCTCAGCAAAAATTGCATACAAGTATGTCTCCTTCAGAAGCAGAGGCAGTAATAGTTTTGAAGGGATGTTTAGTAAGTGTCTTTGAATTTTTAAGGCTTTATTTTAATGATAACCTGTATATTCTTCACTTAAGGATATTAAAAAAGCTGATGAGCAGATGGAATCCATGACATATTCTACTGAAAGAAATATCAGTTCAATTCCTCCATGCTCAATGAATGCCATCAAGTCAGGCTTCAAACCAGACTTTGCTGACAAGTCTGAGGAATTCACCCAAAATAAAGAGGTAATAATTCAACTGTCAACAAGTTATTGGCCCATGTTCTCTACTGTATTTTGACTTATGCTTCTAATATTAAGAATTCATTTATGACAAAATATTACTATAGTGCTAAGTTTACAAAAGGGGAGCTCTGGTGACATAGTGCCTAAGGCATTTGACTGCTAACCAGAAGGCTGGCAGTTCAAGTCCACCAGCCACTCCTTGGAAGGAAGACTAGGCAATTTACTTCCCAAACTTTGCTCTAGCATCACTCTGACACTCTAAGAAGGTTTTCAAATAAGATTTTGTTTATGTCAGAAGTGGTTGATGGGGCAAGAACAGTTATAAACATGTTACATTGCAAATTTACATCAACAGGTAAGTGGATAAATAAATTGTGATGTATCCAGTCAGTGGGAAAATACTCAGCAATAAAAAGAAATGAGCTATTGATTCATGCAACAGTAGAGTTGAATCTCAAAATCATTTGACTGAGCAAAAGAAGCCAGACAAAAAAAAAAAAGTTCAGACTGTTTGATTCCATTTATATAAAATTCTAGAAAATGTAAACTAATCTAGAGTGACAGAAAGCATACCAATGGTTGCAGGGGAAATATTGGCAGCTAGGAGGTGGTCCAGAGACAGTCATGGGGTTACATTCATTATCTTGACTATGGTGATGGTTCTAGAAGTAGTTATGTCCAAGCTTATCAAAGTGTACATTTTAAGTATATGTGGTTTGTTGTATGAAAATTACAACTCCATAAAGCTTTAAAAAATATATCAGATGAAATTTTAAATTCTTTAGGTAAGTTTGTTTTTATCTTTTTGGCCTTTTTCTACCTTTTTAAAAATATTTAGATTTTCATATATTTTTATATCAGAGTCTCATAAAACATGCTTTTAACCTGTGACATATTTAGGTAAATCTGTCATATTTTTACTGAATTTTTTCACCATGTTTTTGTCTTATTTTGTTTTACTCTGTTCTGCCTTGGTAACTGTATTTAAGTGATACGCAATTCCCTGGACCTGATATTGTATATTATCCCAGAGGCAAAAGGACATATTCTTTTAAATGACCTGTGTATTACCAATTAATCTATAGGAGGCTGGATGGTGTAGAATTAAAAAAACAATCTTTACAGGATAGCCCTCCTGCTTTCTGAGATCTGTAATTTACTAGGACACGCTAAGCCTTAATTTCATTACAAAATGAGGTAATTTTGTGAAGCACTTACCTCCAGGTTCAGTGCTTGGCAAAGAGTTCATGTGCAAATTTTTTAATTTCCATATATCCTTTGGACAATGAGTTTCAAAAAACTGCAGAAGGAAAGATAATAAATATGGTCAAATTATTCAGTAATCCAATATAACACAGTTTAACCATTCTCAAAATAGTCTTTAAAGGTGTTAGAACTTTAAAAGTTCTATTGCTCAAACAATATAGTTGCAGAATGAGATTCACACAAGAATCATAAACTATGTTCTAGTTTTTGCTGAAGAATTCCGTGCTGATTAGGTTCATTAATGGCATTATTTTGACATAAGAAATGCCAAGTAGTTCATTGCCTGCTTTCTTATTTTAAATAATTATTCTGCAAAGATATTCAGAAAATTTTTATAAGTTTCTGAATAAATTCACTAAAAATGGCAGACAAGTCTAAGGAGAGAGCATTATACACTATTTACCTTCTGACTACTGTGACCATGACCTCCCCTGTCACCCTCCACACAATCCCAGGAATGGCTGGTAGCTACCAAAATAGCTACTTGTATTGTACTTTCTCTGAAAAAGGCCTAAGTTTTTGTGTAATAAAATCCTTCCTCTGTAACACTAGCATCAGCAATGGCAATGGCTACTCACATTGATTGGGCGCTGAGGATATACCACAGTCTTGAGTGATGCAAATGGCTAATGCACTCGGCAGCTAACCAAATGACGTAGATTTGAGTCCACTCAGAGATGTCGCAGAAGAAAGGCCTGGCAATCTACTTCCAAAAAACTGGCCAACATTGCTTTCTGGAGAACAGTTCTACTCCGACACAAGTGGGGTTGCCATGACTTGGAATTGCCTCAATAGCAACTGGGGCTTATTATTATTATTATTATTATTATTATTATATTATTATTATTATGTGCCAAATACTGAGCTAAGCTTTATATGCTTTGCTTCATTTAATTCTCAAAACAATCCTGTAAGATAGAAACTGATATCATCTTCCTTGGAAAGATGGTTGAGGCTTGGCAGCTTTAAGTAATTTGCTCAGATTTTGCAACATTTTAGTTATAAATAGAAACTCTAAAACAAGCCTGGTTATATATATATTATATACATATATATGTATTTCTGTAAATAAACCGTGAAACTGGAAAACTTTCATGCTTAAAATCTTAATAAAACTTTTACCTTCAGAGTTTTCTCTGCTCAGTTCCAACTAGCTTTTGTCTTATCCCAGAATATGACATTTCACCCAGCTCAGAGGAGTAAAGAAAAATATGCCTGTCAGTTCTTCTGTGCTTCTTAAGTATTAAAACTTGTAGATTCAATTTTTTATGATAAGCAAAATGCCAAAAGGTGGTAAATTGAACAAATAGTCAAGCTCTTTAATTTTATGTTTTGACATTATCATTAATTGCATAGGTGAACTTTTTCAAAGAAAAAATGTACTTTCTACTCTGCCACCATTATATTTGATGTTTTACATTATAGCTATTTTATAATTGGCTAACTTTCCTCCAGGAGTTCTGGTGGCATAGTATGTAAGGCATTTGACTACTAGCCAGAAGGCTGGTAGTTCAAACCTACCAGCCACTCCTCGGAGGGAAGATTAGACAATCTACTTTTGTAGTGATACTGCATCAGAAACCCAAGAAGGGGTTGCTATGAATTCGATCAACTCGAGGGCAGTGAGTTTTTAACTTTCCTCCACCTCGTTATGCTCTCAAACTGTAGTTCTTAACCAAAATATTTTATTTTTAGACAAGTCTTCCTGAAGTTTCTCTGCTAAAAATCATGAAATTAAGTAAGTCTGAATGGCCTTTTGTGGTTCTGGGGACATTGGCTTCTGTTCTCAATGGAACTGTTCATCCAGTATTTTCTATCATCTTTGCAAAAATTGTAACTGTAAGTAAACTAATTTGCTAATATTTCTAATTATTTTCAACAAAATGTAGCCTGGGAGAACAGACGCATTGCCCTCTAGCCCAACGAAGGGGAAATTGGGACTTTTAATGGGTCACCCTTAGTGTGGGGTCCATGATAGTAGGGTTAATGAATGTTCTCTGAGGATAAGCCAGTATCTATTGTAAAGTGTTTGGCTGGCCATTGTTGACTGGGCAATCAGTAAAGAAATTGCTTTGTTTTCTGATTTTGACTCCAGTGCTGTATCAGCATTCCAAAGCACTGAAGCAATAAAATAGGCAAATACTATGACTCTCCTTTCAACTAGTCAGAACAATAGCAATTTTTTATTACAAGCCAGCTCAGGGAGAAGAAGTAACAGAAGTTTGGCATCATGCTGAAGGATCCCAGAGAGGTGGTCAGTTCAAACATGTTAAGTCTTTAATCTCCCTGATTTGCACAGCTACACCTTGTCAATATAGATGCTAACATGGGTATAAATGTTAATTTTAGAAACAATTTCTCTGGACATGTATGTAGAGCTCGCATTGCAGTTACTACTCTAAATAGAGGAATATAAGAAATTTTACAAGTTATTAAAAATAATAGCTAATTCAAACAAACTGAAGATTTCTTTGAAAACAGGCTGTAATAATAATAGCCAATAGAGGACTCATTTGCCTGAGCCTATATTTGCATAATAAGTGAGATAATTAAAGGCAATCATATTTATCACATGCCATGAATGTTGACAATAAAATAATGATACACTTCCCCCCCCCATCCTCCAGAAATACGTATATAGCCTTATTATTACATTCAGATTCAAGCAAAA
>NW_006921595.1:16470214-16489052 GCF_000298275.1 Orycteropus afer afer | reverse complement strand
TATCTTCCACCAAATCCCTGGTGAAAAATGTTTTCCTTTTCAGATATTTGGAAAGAACGATAAAACCATACTAAAGCACGAGGCAGAGATTTATTCCATGGTATTTGTTATTTTGGGTGCTATTTCTTTTGTTGGTTTCTTCATGCAGGTAAGCTTCCATAAATAAAACAAGTTTGAACATGGTTATATTTTGATGTCATTCTTTGTATTTGTTAAAGGCATAATAACTAAATGTTAAAAAGGAATTGCAAATTGAGTTAAGTATAAATGCAGATCTTCTTTCCTCCCCCTCACCTCCAGGGATTGTTTTACGGCCGAGCAGGCGAAATGTTAACAATGAGATTAAGACACTTGGCATTTAAAACCATGTTATACCAGGTCAGTGTTGCATTGAATTCCTCTTATTTTGTTTAAAATTTGCCTTAAAATATTCTAACTTGTAGTTTTTTCTCAAGTCAATTTCTTGGCATAGTCGTTCCTCTGATCATTTAAAAGCATTCTTTTTGTTTTCTGAGCAGAAAAAAATATCTGCTGTCAGGAGTTTTACAGTATATTTTTCTACTAGAAGCAAGTTCAAATTGTTATGTTCTAAAATACAACTTAAAGCTTTAAAACAAGAGTTGAAGGCCCACTCCTTGCATTTATCTCAGCACATCTTTCTTTTAATGCATAATATAGTGGTTCAGGATCAAAGTGGAAGACCACATAAAAACTGAAAAGTGTTAAGAGCAACAATATCTTGTGAATATATTTGAAGAAGGGTTATTCATTTCTCTCTTGTCCTCACCCATGTGCACAGCTTAACTTTTTCCACTCTGGACTTTGCAGAGCAGCCAGTTCCTCTGCCCCATAGGAAAAGTCCTGAATGCAGATAGCATCAGTCTAGCTGGCAGGACCATCTGCCCCACACCAACGATCAATCACACCTGCGAAAGAACCAAAAATAGGTGGATCAAGTACTAATCTTGAGAAGTGAGTCTTGGGGGCAAATGGCAGGCATGTCTCTGACTGGCACCTCTAAAATTCTTTCCTGAAAGCTGAGGTGGATTGGGTTACCCTGAAAGCTAGTAATCATTTAGAGCCCTTTGCCTCACTTTCTGTCACCAAAGCTCACCCGTGTAGGAGCAAATAGCTTCCTGCCAGGGTAATTTCTTTTCAGAAATAGAGTTACTGTCACTCCGGCTGAGTCAGAAGCAGTTCTTAAATCTTGTGACTTTTAAGAGTAATACTTTGAAGACTGGCACGTAATGAAACTCCTCTGCTTTGTACTCTTAAGGAACTACAATGATACAAAATGCAGTAGGAAGTTAGTAACTCAGCAAGTCACTGTTCTGAACGGTTGGTGAGCTTACACCCTCTGCTCAAAAGCGTCAAGTCTCTGATCTTGCTTCCACCTTTGCAGACACTCCTTAATCTGGGGAAAGAATGTACATGAAGGATCGTGAAACAACTTAATGCCTGCACGTGTTTCTCCTGTCAAAATTGTACTTTTTTAATTTTATCTTATTTTTTCAATACCTTATGTTTTTTACCTCAAATCTTTTATGCAATAAGGTGAGATTTAAATTAACTTATATATATATATATATGTTGTTGTTGTTGTTATGTGCCGTCGAGTCGGACCCGACTCATAGAGACCCCTCCTTGGGTTTCCGAGGCAGTATCACTACGGAAGTAGGAATACCCAACCTTCTATGTATATATGTATATATATGTATATATGTATGTATATATATATATCATACTTGCTGACAATTTCTACTTTTTCTTTTTTTTTCATTAATTTATGGTTGTTTTCCCCTGTTAAAGGAAAATTATTTAAAATTTCCTGGAATTTTTGAAAATGTTTTCTAAGCATCTGAATGCTTTATACAGAAGAGCATAAGTTTTCATTTTTCCAGGCATTACGTTTAACTTTCCCCTCTGTTCACAGACTGCTCAAAGCTCAGAGCCAGTTTGACCAGTAGAACTGGTGTTAATCCAATATCTTAATGGTTAATACTAGACATTAATCCTCTGCCTAGCATTAACCATGTGAGTCCCAAGACAGTGATATTCTTGTTTAAAGTAGCCTCTAACCAAAAGAATGTTTCAATCCTTACACTATGTCTGGCCCTCTAAAAAGCAGGCACATACTTATTAAGACATATACTCAGAAATCATAGGCTATTTAACGAATGTTATTAAATCGCCCATAAATTCAAATCAGTCTTTTTCAGTATCTTTTGTTTTCATTCTTATCCTCCAGCATTCTTTTTCTTTTTACTTGTCTTTGTTTTTTAAAATTGAAAGAAAAGAAAAGAGTAGTACATTTAGCCATCACAATTATACTTTTGCCTGTAGTAAGGAAAGCTCCTAATGTGGGTTTAACCTAACTCTTACTACCTGATTTTTGTCCTGAGATAAGACTTTTTATGGCTTAGAAAGCATGCTGAGGCTTGCAGTGCTTTTTATAATCATTCTGAAACCTCTTTTGAAGTAGAGGTATTTATGAAATCAGGTGTGGTCTTTTTATAGGTACAAAATCTGAACTTTATTTGATTACTTGTGATCCTTCAAGATTTAGGTTTATTCCAAGTGAAAAGAATGTTCTAATTGTTGCTGAAAATAAAGTAAAACCTGTGAGAGCCGGAACTCAATAGGATGGCCGTGTTATTCTGTGTCTCAATAGTTGACAGGGTACAGTATTACCACTTTTCTATCACTCTCTCTTAGTGGAAAATATCTGAGTTTTTCTTCTCTAATAGGTTTCCACCTTACACATGTCTCAGCTTTTGCAGGTTCTACTGTAATTCATTGTTCATTGTGTTTCAAAGTTAAATTTATATTTGGAGATATATGGAGACTGCAGTGTGGTGCTTTGTGTGGTGCTGTGCTGCTGGAAGCTATGCTGCCGGTCTTTTAAATACCAGCAGGGTCCCCCATGGTAGACAGGTTTCAGTGGAGCTTCCAGACTGAGACAGACTGGGGAAGGATGAGGCCATCCACTTCAGAAAAAATTGTCCACTGAAAACCTTACGAATACCAGTGAAACACTGTCTGAAATATTACTGGAAAACTTTATAAATAGCCATGAAACATTGTCTGTTACAGTGCCCAAAATGAGCCCTTCAGATTGGAAGGCACTCAAAATACAACTGGGGAAGAGGTGCCTTCTCAAAGTAGAACTTAATGACTTGGATGGAGTATAGCATTCTGGACCTTCATTTGCTGATGTGGCATGCCTCAAAATAAGAAGAAACAGCTGCAAACATTTATCAATTATTAGGATGTAGAGTGTAAGAAATGTAAATCTAGAAAAATTGGAAGTTGTCAAAAATGAAATGGAATGGATAAAGATCAATATCCTAGGCATTAATGAGCTGAAGTAGACTAATATTTTTAATCAGACAATCATATGGTGGGAATGACACATTGAAGAGAAATGACCTCACTAGTCATCATCAGAAAGAACATTTCTTATATTTGAAGTATAATGCTGTCAGTGATAAGATAATATTCATATATCTATAAGGAAGACCAGTTAATACTACTGTTGTTCAAATTTATGCACCAACCACTAAAGTCAAAGATGAGGATACTGAAGTTTTTTAGCAACTTCTGTGGTCTGAAATTGACCAAACATGCAATCAAAATGCATTGATAATTATTGGTGATTGGAATGCAAAGTTAGAAACAAAGAAGAAGCATACGTAGCTGGGAAATATGGCATTGGTGATAGAAATGACACTGGAGATCACACGACAGAATTTTACAAGACCAATGATTTATTCATTGCAAATACCTTTTTTCAACAATATAAACAGTGACTATACAGGTGGACCTTGCCAGATGTAATATATAGGAATCATATGGGCTACACCTATGGAAAGAGGCAATGGAGTTCAGTATCATCAATCAGAACAAGGTCAGGAGCTGACTGTGGAATAGACCATCAATTAGTCATATGCAAGTTCAAGTAGAAGCTGAAGAAAATTAAAACAAGGCCACAAGAGCCAAAATATGACCTTGATTATGTCCCGCTTAAATTTAGACACCCTCTGAAGAGTAGATTTGATGTATTAAACACAAATGACCAAAGATCAGACAAGTTGTGAGATGGCATTTCGAACATCACACATGAGGAAAGCAAAAGGCCATTAAAAAGACAGAAAAGGACGAAAAGACCAAAATGGATGTCTGAAGAGACCCTGAAACTTGCTCTTGGATGGAGAGTTGTTGTTGTTGTTGTTGTGAGCCGTCGAGTCGGCCCCGACTCATAGCGACCCCTCCTTGGGTTTCCGAGGCAGTATCACTACGGAAGTAGGATTGCCCAACCTTCCTTCCAAGGAGTGGCTGGTGGGTTTGAACCGCCAGCCATCTGGTTAGCAGGCAAGTGTCTTAGCCACTATGCTACCAGAGCTCCCGGATGGAGAGTAGCTAAAGCAAATGGAAGAACTGATGAAATAAAAGAGCTGAACAGAAGATTTCAAAGGGCAGCTCTAGAAGACAAAGTAAAGTGTTATACTGAAATGTGAAAAGACCTGGAATTAGAAAAACAAAAGGGAAGGACATGCTCAACATTTCTCAAACCAAAAGAACTGAAGAAAAAATTCAAGCCTTGATTTGCAATATTGAAGGATTCTATGGGCAAGATATTGAATGCTACAGGAAGTATCAAAAGAAGATGGAAGGAATGCAGAGTCACTGTACCAAAAAGAATTGGTTGATGTTGAACCATTTCACAAAGTAGCATATGATCAAGAACCAAAGATACTGAATGAAGAAGTCCAAGCTGCACTGAAGGAATGGTGAAAAACAAGGCTCCAGGAATAGACCAAATACCCATTGAGATGTTTCAACAAACGGATACAACACTGGAGACAGTTATTTGTTGTGGTTGTTATGTGCTGTGAAGTCAGCCCCAACTCATAGTGACCCCTTCGTGGGTCTCCGAGGTGATATCGCTACAGAAGTAGATTGCTCAACCTTCAAATTGGAAAACAGCTACCTGGCCAACTGACTGAAAGTGATCCATATTTTTACCTATTCCAAAGAAGGTGATCCAACAGAATGTGGAAATTATCAAATATCAGTAATATCACATGAAAGTAATATTTTGTTGAAGATAATTCAAAAATGCTTGCAGCAGATATTGACAGGGAACTGCCATAATAATTTCAAGCTGGATTCAGAAGGGGGAATGAAATGAATATCATTGCTTATTTCAAATGGATCTTGGCTGAAAGTGAAGGAAACCAGAAGGCTGTTTACCTGTATTTTATTGATTGTGCAAAGACATTCAACTCTGTGGCTCATAATAAATCATGGATAACATTGTGAAGAATGAGAATTCCAAGACACTTAATTGTACTCATGAGGAACTTGTATATAGACCAAGAGGCAGTTGTTCAAACACAACAAAGGGATACTGAATATTTTTAAATCAGGAAAGGTTGTATTCTTTCACCATACCTATTCAATCTGTATGCTGAACAAATAATACCAGAAACTAGACAATATGAAGATGAACATGGCATCATGATTGGAGAAACACTCATCAACAAAGTGTGATATGCAGATGGCACAACCTTGCTTACTCAAAGTGAAGAGAACTTAAAGCACTTACTGATGAAAATCAAATTATAGCCTTCAGTATGAATTACACATCAACATAAGAAAACAAAAGTCCTCACAACTGGCCCATTAAACAACATCATGATAAATGGAGAAAAGACTAACCTTGGCAGCATTTCATTTTACTGGGATCCACTATTAGTGCCCACAGAAGCAGCAGTCAAGAAATCAGATGATGTTTTGCAATAGGCAAATACATTACAAAAGACCTCTTTAGAAAGTTAAATAGCAAAGATGTCACTTTGAAGACTAAGATACGCCTGATGCAAGCCATGGTATTTTCAATCGCTTCATCTGTGTGTGAATGCTAGAGACTGAAGGAAGACCAAAGAAGAATTGATGTATTAGAATTGTAGTGTTGGTAAAGACTACTGAAAATAGCATGGACTGCCAGAAGAACAAACAGATCTGTTTTGGAAATATAGCCAGAATCCTCCTTAGAAGCCATAATGGCCAGACTTCGTCTCACCTACTTTGGTCATGTTGACAGAAGGGACCAGTCCCTTGCAGAAGGATATCATGCTTGATTAAGTAGAGTCATTGACAAAGGGGAAGACCTTTATGGAGATGCATTGGCACAGTGGCTGCGGCCTTGGGCTCAAGCATAGCAAATATTGTGAAGATGGTGCAGGACGAGGCAGGGTTTCGATCTGTTTGTACATCAGGTCGCTATGAGTTGGAGCCCACTTCACTGGACCTAACGAAAACAATGCACAAAGATTGAATTTTTGAGCAGGTAAGAAGTTTCTTTTCACTCAATTTCTTCTAAATTAAATTGATTAGGGCTTTTGTGAGAGTCTTTTTGTTGTAAAGAATGAGCACTGACAGTCATCAATAGGGGCCTAAAAAGTACCTTACCTGCTTTCAAAAGGAAATGAAATGGGAAGTCTGTAAACAAGCAAACAAAAAAATAATAATAAGTTACGAAATTCAGTCAGATGGCTGGCAGAACTGGGAAAGTGGTTAAAAACTCTGGCGTCTGGCTCCCTAGTGCTGTCCACTGCACTTGCCAGCTGTTTGGCCTTGGGCGAGTTGCTTAATCTCTCTGTACTTTGTTTCCTTACTTGCAAAAAGAGGATAATCATAGTACCTATCCCATAGAGCTGTTGTGAGGATTAAATGAGAAAATATATGTCAAGCACTTAGCACGATGTCTGGAACATAATAAAAATGACAAATTAAAATTTTAAAAAAAAAGTCAGAATCTAGTCAATTCCGACCCATGGCTACTGCCTACAGATATGTCTGAGTGGAACTGTGCCACTTATATTTTCAGGAACCGTGGCCATTGGGAAGGGGATCACCAGGCCCCTTCTTCCCTAGTGCCTCTGAATGGGTTCAAACTACCAACCTTTCAGTTAGTAGCCCAGTGTTTAACCATTTACCCAGGGACTCCTGCCACATAATAATCACCTAATACATGTCAGCTTTTTTTTTCTAGTAGAATTGTTGGCCAAAAGAAAATATTTACTAGTACTAAAATCCTGATAGCCTTAATTGTAACCTTTAACCATCAAGAAGAAAGGAAGAAAGCTAATTTTTACTCAACATGGTTTATGTTTCAGAAACTCTGCCAAGTTTTTTATCATACAGTGCCTATGCTAGAAAACAAACTCTATAGGGCACAATTGCTGACTTCTTGAAAAATAAATCTTGACGACTTATTAATTGAACATTGGGTAATTATTAAGACTGGCTGCATATGTCTTCTATGCATTCTGTTTTAAAACAGGTTACCATAGAACCAAGAATGTTGTATTCAATAATAAATTCTTTTTTCTTTTCTTTTTCATTTTTTTACTTTATATTATATCTAAAATTTCTTCATCCACTCCACTAGAAACAATTAGCAAATGTATGATATGTCTTAACTGGTTAGATTATACCATAAAATGCAGATCATGCCTTCTAGTTCGAGTACCACCGTTTTTACCATTTTTATAGTTGCTGCTGTGTGTGTACGTTATGATAGGCTCTGGTTACTATTGTGTTTGCAAAGCAGCCACTGTACAGTGCAAATCATGATTTCTACAGGACGCCTTTTGGGCATGTAACACCCAAAGCTCATTGAGACCCTTCCTAACACAGTGGCTACAGAAGAGTGCTCTTATGTTGAGTTTGTACCAAACCTGTCTCTTGCCATATTCCTCCAAGGATGTATAGCCCTCAGTCTGTTATGTCTTTGTTTTCTTAATTCATGAGGAATGTGTAACGTGGGCCTCTGGGCCTTACCTTGTTGTAGTAAGCTGACTGTTCTTTGGCTTTTTACTCACAAAAATAAACCATTTTTCAGTGACATTCTCTATAGAATTTTAATCTACTAGAGATACAAGTGGTTGAGTGAGTGGAAGGAAGCATTAAATAGCTCATAAGAGGAAATCAGAATTCCTCAAGTGGAGGAGTGCTAAGAAGTGCTGGCTCCATTTGCTTTTGAAAATGAAATTGGTTATTACATTAGGCTTTTATTGCTTGTGCTTTTGACCTGTCTCCTTCTTCAGATTGCATGCTTCTTGGCTGCAAGGGTTTTACAGGCTTCTGCCTTTTTGGCTTCTCACAGTGATCAGTGCTTAGTTCCGGAAATATCCCTGGCTAACTGGCTCTCACAGGTGAGCATATGAGCCTCATGGGTTTGGCCTGAAGATCCCTTTCCAGTGCAGACGCCACCAAAGGGAGTTCAATGATCAATGTTTAGCTTTTGTGACATTCAGAATGTTGTAAGGTCTAGGAAGGAATATGAAGTGTCTGGCAAAATCTTGCTTTATGGATCCTAAAGACGATAGGATACACTTTTTTTTATAATCAGTTTAGGTAGAAAGATTTAAAAACCTTTCTAAATTGTGATGTGCATTGCCTTACTTTATAAACAGATTCTGCAGTTCACAATCTAGTCATTACTTTTTGGTTTGAAATGAACATTTTCAACATCTATTACTGTGTGATATAGTAATATGATAAGGTGTATAGTACTTCAGATTATATCTAAATATAAATTTATAAAATAAGAAACAAGTCATTTGACCCATAATATTTACAAGAATTTTGTATTTACAAGTATATAACAAGATAACTAGAGGACTGAAGAAGGTCCCAATTACTGGAGCTCTGGTGGTGTAGTGCCTAAGGCATTTGACTGCTAACCAGAAGGCTGGCAATTCAAACCCACCAGCCACTCCTCGGAAGGAAGATTGGGCAATTTACTTCCATAGTGATACCACCTTGGAAACTCAAGGAGGGGTTGTTGTAAGTTGGATCTGACTCGACAACAGTGAGTTGGTTTTTGATGTTTATTTACAAGAATTAAGTAGCAGTAAATAAGGATGACAGGTAAAGACCTTCTATCTGCTACTTCAAAATCGCATATTAGAGAAGAATCTTTTTGCTAATCAGATGTTAATTTCTCTTTTCTCTAGGATCTCTGTTGGTTTGATGATAAAGAAAACAACACAGGAGCCTTGACAACAATATTAGCCATAGATATAGCACAAATTCAAGGGGTATGTATTTTGTTCATATTATTAAGTTGTGTGTACATGTGGTGTGTGTGCGAGCACGCGTACACATGTGTCTGGGCATATATGTGTGCTATGCTGAGATGACCTGCATTGTTAAGCAGATCAGATAACTCTCACGGCTTTCAGGGAATTCTCAATGAAAGATATAAAGAAACATTTCTGTTCTGGATATTTGTAGCCAGAAATAAAGGAGAAGGTTTGGCATATGTAACAAGATAACTAGAGGACTGAAGAAGATACCAATAATGAATTAGAGAAATGAGCTCAGAATTCAGCAGCAAAAGAGGAGGTAACAAGAAAAATGTACAAACATAATGTAGAAGTTTAAATAACAGGATAAATCTGGTTGCCATGAGTCAATTCCAATTCATGGTGACCCCACAATGTGTCAGAGTAAAACTGTGCTCCATAAGGTTTTCAGTGGCTGATTTTTTTTGGAAGCAGAAAACCAGACATTTCTTGCAAGGTGGCTCTGGGTAGACTCAAACTACCAGCCTTTCAATTTGTGGCCGAGCAGGTTAACCATTTGCACCACCCAAAGACTCCCTTCCCCCAGAAAATAAGATCTTTTTTAAAATAATGTTTAACAATTTAGATTCATGTGTGCATTTGGTAATGATTCTGTGCTAGGTAATAGATCAAGTTGAACAGATGTGTGCAGTTAGGACCCACCACATTATCTATAAGCAAAATGGATTTGCATCATAGTCAAAATCAGTTAGAGGATAGCCAACAAAATGAATGTCAAAGAAGTGTGGGGATTAGGCATGTGTGGAAGAGATAAACAGTTTATTATTTTTCTTACAATTATTTTAATAAAATTGACCTTTATATAACAAATGGGATTTCAGTTCTGAGGAAAGGACTGCAGAACCAAAGCCAGAGAATATCTGCTTTCCCACTCTTAATTTAAATGAAGTAAAACCCTTGAAGTGTTAATTAAAATAAGAAATCCAGCAGATTTATGGCCTTTTCATTGTCCTTGTCATGCATGTGGGAGAAAAGGAAAATGTCAATGATATGTCTCTAAATGACAGATTTTATACAAGTATTTATTCTGTTTAGGAATCCTGAGATATTGATTACAGAATTATGACCAGAGCAGCAAATTATCTAAAACTCATTCAAACTGCATGTTTCTTTGGGAGGTTATTGCCATAGGACATGGCAACTATTCAAATTTTGGGAATCTTTACAAGAATTCTTTACTCAACATGTACGTCTGAGGGCACATTTCTATTAGCAGAAAATAGAACAATTTGGTTACAGTTGTGAATATTCATATGCATCTATATTGGCTTGGAAAAATAGTTTTATGGTGTAGAAAAAGCTTCAGGGGAAAAGAGCGTTTTTTTTCTTCTTAATCTCTTCCTGGCACTCTTTTTAATTTTGAAGACCAGCGTCTATAATTTTATTAGATAGTATTTAAATTTTTAAATAGACCTAATGAACTTGATTTTACTGCCATAAATGGGAAAACAAAGAATGATGGAATTTTATCTCATACACCTACTACTCACTTATTAACTATCTCATTATCTCCAACATTTTGCATTTTTTAAAAATCTATTATCCTACTATTTTGCACATTAACGACACATTTGGCACTGACGATTGCCAAGGTGCTACCAAGGTTTGAAGTGAGATTCATGCTAGTTGTGATGGTTAAGGTTATGTATCAACTAGACTAGGCCATGATTCTCAGTGGTTTGTGAGTGATGTAATGATGTAAAATTTGTCAGTTAGGTAATGATGTAATTTGTCAGTTAGGTAATGATGTAGTCATCTTCCATTTTGTGATCTGTATGGTCATCCCCAATTTTTGCATAATGCCAGTTTTTGTATAACAGCCTGTTCTTTGAAACCTAACCATGTTGATAAGCAAGGCATGGCTGTAATCAAATAATGAGAATAGCATTAAACATCCATACCACATTACACTTAACTGAATGACAACTTTCGAATTTAGAAATTCCAGAGCAGACTACTCTAGGGAGAGTTATCATAATTCCATTCAAATCCCCATTCTACAAAATTTGCTGCTCTTCTTATTGTGCTAATGATGTTCTTTTATTAACTATCATTCAAATTTCTTAGAATCCAATAAATCAGGCATTCTTGCCTACAGTTATGATGTGAGGCATTTTCTCTTTGAACAAAATTGCCCAATTTCCAGTTTCTACTGAAAAGCTGACATGATATTATTATTGATGTTCCTTACATCCATTGGTTGCTTTCTAACAAGTAGTGTTGTCTCTCATCGAAGAAATTGATGAGAATATTTGTCATCCTGACTCCTTATGAGCATCTGACTAATACTATTCGACCACTTGAGATTTTCGTTTGGAGTGGTAATCTTTGGTCTCATAATAACTTCTGGGTAAGTCAAACCATTTTCGTTGAAGGAAAAGTAGTAGCAGGAGAATAAATGGTTGAAATACTGACAGCCAATTTTAAAGTTGCTGCATTTAAAGAGTAAAGCAACCAAAGAAGGATTCAAAGAGAGACAGTGTCTATTAATATAACTCACTAAACCCTTGCTTTGCCATAGAAAGGTAGATTTACATCTAACTTGAATGAACACCCTCTCAATCAAAGGAAGAATTTCATATCAATCATATTTGTGTCCTACTTATTTTCTTATAAAGATGGTCTAGAAGAGAAATGAATCAGGAAATAATCATTTGAGGGTCATATTTTCTATCATTTCGACTTAAGTCACTTTTCATTGCAGTTTCTTCATCAATTTCAATTACATTTTACTTTATCAAATATATTTGGGTGAATGGTCACAAAAATAGCTCTTTAGTAATAATAAATATTATTTTGAAGTCCTTACTAATTACCCAAAAGATACACATCTGGCCGTCTTAAAAACTCTGATACTTTGAGAGTCTTGATAAAAACAAGTAAATAGAGTCATAGGATAACATGACTCCTGGAATAGTTGACTGAATCCAATTTAACTTACATTGTTTTAGCCCAAGGTAATGGCTTATTGCCAATACATCTGTCAGCAGGTTATTTTCTGTGTAATAGGCAGGTTTATTGAAGGCAAAAAGCCATTTTAGATTCTTTGGAAAGCTAGATTTCTGAACATTACAAGGTATTCTTTTTTCCTGTATATTTCATATTCCTTTTCATCAACCAAAAGTCTTATTTTTTGTCTACAAGATGTGTTATCATTATTTAAGGGGTGCTGGGTTTCTATTTGGGGAGATGAAAACTTTTGGAAATGGATAGTGGTGATCGTTTCACAACACGATGGATATGATTAATGTCACTGAATTGCACTTAAAGATGATAAAAAATGACAAATTTTTGTTATATGTATTTGGTCACATAAATTTTTAAAAATATAATAGCTGTATATGTAAATTTCATCTAAATATTACTAAAAATTTACCTGCTATCAATTACTTATGTATCCTATCATATAACATGTTGTCAGAAGGGACCATTCCCTGGAGAAGGATACCATGCTTGGTAAGGTCGATGAAAGAGGGGAAGGCCCTCAACGAGATGGATTGAGACAGTGGCTGCAGTGATGAGTTCAAGTATAGCAAGGATCGTGGAGCTGGTGTGGGACCGGTTGGTGTTTTGTTCTGCTGTGCATAGGGTCACTATGAGTCGGAGATGACTTGACAGCACCAAACAACAACAACAGCATCAAGTATACGTATACATCAAGGATATATATGTATATCTTACCCAATCATAAATATTGCTACATTTTACCTGCCATCAGTTACTCAATAGGATATAAATACCTATCAAGTAACTAATGGCAGGTAAAATTTAGTAATATTTAGATAAAATTTATCCTAAAAGAACAAAATATTTATTCTTCACGAAATTGTTACAATTTTTTTTAAAAAAAGTGTTTCCAACTGCTGTGTGTATATATATATGTAGTCTGCTGTTGTTAGTTGTCATCGAGTTGATTCCAACTCATGGTGGCACCATGTGTGCAGGGTCCAACTTTACTCCATAATGTTTTCTTGGCCATGATCTTTTGAACGCGAATCACCAGACCTGTCTTTGGAAGAACTTCTGTGTGGTTTGAGCCATCAACCTTTTGGCTAGTCATGGAGCACTTAAGTTTTGTGCCACCCAGCCATACATGTGGTCTATAAAACTGAAAAAACTCACAGCCATCGAGTTGACTCCAACTCACAGTAACCCTATAGGAGAGAGCAGAATGGCCTCATAAGGTTTCCAAGGTGGTAAAATGTAGTCTGTAGGAGCATTTAATATTCAAATTGATATGGGGCAGTGTCTCCATCAGTAAGAGTCCTCAAGTTCCACAGAAATCTTGAAGTAGCCTCCTGCCCAGTTATCTGATCTATGTAACTCTGAAGTTCATGATGGAGATGGTGGAAGAGGGAAGCAAGTGCATTTATTTTATCATCATCCTTACACTCAATGGGCAGAGTCTAAGTCAGCATCAGGTACAAAATGGAGTGTCATTTCAGCACCATAGGTCTTACAGTTAGTGTATACACGTCTAGCCACTCAGATTACCTGAGTCTTGGTTCTTAGTATTTTGGTCTATCTGGTGTTTGCTACTGTCATTTGTTTTTACTTTTTTAAATTTTTCTAAAATCTTTTAATGGGAAATTGGAAAATTTCAGAGTTATAGCCAGATGCAGTCTTGAAACTGAAGCCACAAAGGCGTTTTAGGAACAAAGCAGGGACTTGGGATGGAGAAGGATACTTGTTATTCATATTATTTTAAAAAAGATACTCATGTTTTGATATTTCAGTGAAATATATGAGGGTGGAAAGTAGTATACTCTTTTAGAGAATCAAGTTAACAATACATACCTAGAATGTAAACGAGTATATACCCCTTAACATATACGTCAAGTTTATGAATTAGGCATTAGAAAATAAAAGATGAACACAAAGATCTGCACGAGTCAATGGGGCATCAGGTCAGTAATTTATTGCTCAGTGGTTCAGTGAACAAAGGGTTTTTTATCAACTGTTTATAAGCTGTATGATTATGCGCAGATTATCTCTTCTCTCTACCTCCACATCTTCATCTGTACTCTGGGGATGATAGCATCTATCTCTTAGCATTGTGGTGAAGTTAAATGAGATAGTGAATGTAAATTGCTTATTTAGAATATAGTTAAAGTTGGCTATTTTAAATGCTTTTGCATATTACTAAGGAGCTCTGGTGATGCAGAAGTTAAAGCATTCAACTACTAACCAAAAGGTTGATAGTTCAAACCCACCAGCCACTCTGCAGGAGAAAGATGAAGCAGTCTGCTTCTGTAAAGATTTACAGCTTTGGAAACCCTATGGGGCGGTTCAACTTCACAGAATCACTATGAACTGGAATCAACTCAATGGCAGTGGGTTTAGTTTCTGGGAATTTATATATCACCAACAACTTTGGCATGAATATTAGAGTTACTGACATTTATTTTTCATTCCCTCTCCTACTTTGGGCCTCTTTTAGTCTACCTTTCCTTCTGCCCTAGCCTTGGTCTCTTTTCCATCTCAACTCTTGTCTCTCTAACACAAAGCTTCACACTTAGAAAGCACTGAGTTTGAAGTCAGATGATGTGTGTTATATCCTTGCATGATTATACTATCTTAACCAATAGAAAAATTTTATTTGAAAGGTAAAGGTACAAAAATAACATAAAAATTTTATTTTTACAGATTCCGTAAGGCAGATTTTTTTCCATTAAAATGGAAATTGACAATTTACCCTAAAATATCACTGAGGCTGAATGAGATTCTATTTTAGTAAATGTGGAGCTAAAACACAGTATTCTCTTCCTCTTCACCATTCATGAAATAAAATGTGCAAAATATGCATAAAGAATTCATGTGCATAACTCAAGTCATCTTTTACCAACACTTATACATACATATTTGTTATGCTTGGATGTTAACCTGGCATGTTAATATTGTTAATAATTAAAACATTTATTTTCCCATAGAATTTCTAGCAAATGTGACAACTTTACAAATAGTAAACAGTGAAAAATTCTTAACTAAAGATTGACTCTTTGTTTCCTAGTTAGTTTTTTTCACATTGACCCTGATTCTGCTATTTTCCAAATGTCAACCTCATCATCTTGACTTTACCTGTAACCTTCAAAGAAAAGCAACTTTATCTAAATTTAAGTTGCATAATTTAGGTTGTCTAGGTTGTATGTGTGTGGGTATATTGTTTCTATTGTTAGTGATGTTTTGTGGGACTTGGGAAAACAAGAGTGTGATTGAATATCTTTCGTTTCAACAAAGACATCCTGCATCTTCAGCATTTCGTGACCCTTAACTTGAAGTTAAAAGTTAAAAAATTAAAGGTTAAAGTGCTAAATCCGGCAAAACTATTTAAGAAGTGCTCTTATACAGAGCACCATAAAATTTCCCTTTAAGCAAGTAGTATCTAATTTCAGATAGTCTTTTTTAATCTTCTGTATTGTAAATCCCAGTAAGTTGAAAGCCAGTGCATTTGGGCTTTACTGCATTAGATTAAAGGAGAAAAACTGTAAGCATTCCTTAGTGGGAAGCATTTTAAAAATATATGCATCATTTAATTCCTAAGTATAAATCAAAGTACAAATTTATCTTAATATAAATCCTAAAAAGGAAAAGAAAGCTTACTTTGCTTTGCTAGGAACTGTAATAAGAATTCTTATAAATATAAAAGTTTTTTGTTTTTTTTTTCCAAAATATGTCTGATTACTCTGATTATAGGCAACAGGTTCAAGATTTGGTGCCATAACACAAAATGCAACCTGCATGGGACTCTCAGTTATCATTTCCTTCATCTACGGATGGGAGATGACACTCTTGATTCTGATTATTGCTCCAGTACTTGCTCTGACAGGAATAATTGAAACTGCAGCACTGACTGGATTTGCCAACAAGGATAAGCAAGAACTTAAGCGTGCTGGAAAGGTAAAACAAAGACAATTGTTTCCATCATACACATTTTAAGAGAAAACTAATCAGAGCTCCCATCTTTATGATACATTGATTTCATCCCTTAGGAATCTGTCAAGTGATGTATATATATTGTAAAGGTATACAGAGCAGGTTAGGATGGTGTGTGGATATGGTACAGTGATTTAGAATATGGGCTCTGGAGTTAGACTGGTTGACTTAGAATCCAGATTCTATTGCTAGTATGTGTATAATATAGGCAAGTTATTTAAACTTTTCTGGACATCACTTTCCTCATCTGTAAAGTAGTATCCTCTTAAAAATAATAGCATTAGTTCATAGATTTTTGTGAGGAGTAACCAAAATGCTTAAAATTATTATATACAAAACACTTAAATAACATCTGGATGACCATTAAAAAAATTGATAATAATTAAACAAATCTATTGCCATCAGATCAATTCCAATTCATGATGACTCCATGTGTTATAGAATAGAACTGCTCCATAGAGTTTTCTCGACTGTAATCTTTACAGAAGCCAATCTCCCAACCTTACTTCCATGTCGTTGCTGAGTAGGTTTGAACTGCCAACCATTAGGTTAGTAGTTGAGCATAAACTATTTATGCCACCCCTGGACCTTAGGAAGACACCCAATAATGTAAGCACTCAAAAATGTCAAACAATATTACTGTACTATATGATGGGAGACTTTGCTAATCTCATGATTCCTCATCCTCTGATTGCTGAGTAATTAAATTTGCCTGAACAATTCATTCTGCTGAGTATTTTATTTTTTTCAAAATAAATGGAGAATGAAGTTACTGAATAAAAGGCAAAGCACTGATATAGAAAGTGCCTAAAACAAGGCTTTAGAGACAGGACAATTTTTATACTGCTCAAAATGAACAGTGAGATTATTTTAAAAATTCCTTGATGTATTTAAGATTCCCTGGATCAAACATATTTATGAAAATAATTGTTATATAAGAGATGTAAGGAAAAATTTGTCTTGTGAAATCATAAGGTCTAAGAATTAAAGGTCCAATATTTTGTCCAAAGTAGAAATCCCTGTACAATATCCCAAGTGGCCACCCATCCACTCATCATCCATCATCTTCCCATCCAGGGGCAGGCAAAGCATTACCTACTCTTAGATAGCTATGGATGGTGGGTAGTTATTTTTCTCTTTTTCATGTTTTTTCTTTTGGTAGCCTTCTATCCTAAGTTTCTTGGGTTTAATCTTGGTGGAGATTCAAAACAGTTTCTCAAGACAGCCCTTCAGGAGCCTCATCATGTAAATTCTGAGTCTTCTCAGAACCATGTTTCCCAGGTCTTTGAGAAGTCCCTTTCATGATACAGTTTCAAGGATCTTTGCAACATTGGTGAACATCCTTCTGGGTAAAAGAATGGTTTTGATATCTTTTATGGTCTGTGTCACAGTGACTCTATCATTGCTAGCACATTATAAATATTTATTATGAATATTCATGAATAGAGATTGTAAGCATGCATGACTTACTGTAATCTGGTTTGCCTAACCTTTGGACCTTTTCACATTTCTTTTGCTTAGATAAGAACCCTTGGAATGTCTGCTTCTACCATGCAGACTGAACTACTGAATAAATACTTGCCTCTGAGAAGTAAAAAGGTTGTTTAGGCCTCTCCCTATGCAAATTATCAAAATTTCTACATTAATGGAAACTCAACTAATAATGTTTTACTCATCCTATTTTTATGAGTCGGGTCTGACCTGATGGCACATAACAACACAACAACAATTTTTATGTCATAAATTTGAGCTGTGTATGTGCCCTTTAACCTAAGAAACACCTGGTTGTTTTGGTTTTTGGTGGCTTTGTTTCTTTGTTTTGTATTATTAATTTCACATTATCCAAACAGCAGTAACTATAATCAAATAAGCTATCTGAGTCATTTTCCTATAGTTTTAATCAAATTTCAATTTACCAAACACCAATTTAGTATATAGACCAATAGGATATATTGGTCCTTCTCTGGTTGTCTGTGTATTTTCGGAAAAATCAACAAATATTTTATTTTTCATACTTAAAATGCTCACACTAGTAAAAATGATTGTTTCCTAAGATTGTACTATGGTATTAGTCATTTCTCTGTTTTGAACAATAATCACAAAATTGTTTTTGTTCTTTTTCTTTTTCTCAAAAATTCTTCAGCGTTCTTGTCCATTTTCCTCAAATGTCACAGAAAATATTACAAATCAAAGTGTCCTTGAGTTAATCTGGGACTTAAAGAGAATTTAGACAAACTCAACATCAAAATTGAGAGCAGAATCCTGATGTTGTGAACTCAGTTCAGAAATCCAGTTCTCTGCTATTTCCCCTTCAAATAATGTGTCAAGATTTGTTCCATTCTGTCCCACAATCGACTCTGCCAGGCTGGAAACAGAATGTGAAAACAGGAAATCTCTCTCTCTCAAGCCAATATGTGTTCTCATGTCCAAGAAGTTTATTCTAAGCCAAAAATCTTTTGAGTCCTCCATGTTGAGTCTCATGTAGTTACTCATTCTTTTTGGAAACTATATGAACATTGAGAAACATTAACCATAAGTGACTTAAATATCTTTTTAAATTCAAATATATCAAATAGAGAAATGGCTCTATCTTTTTTTTTTAATTGCCATGTCTTTTTTTATTTTATTTTATTTATTGTGATTTGGGTGAAGATTTACAGAGTGAATTCACTTTCCATACAGCAGTTCACATATACTTTGTCTCATGTCATTGACCACAGTTTACAATGCAACAGCTCCCTTCCCAC
>NW_006921595.1:16451611-16460679 GCF_000298275.1 Orycteropus afer afer | reverse complement strand
GAGATGGATTGATACGGTGGCTGCAATGATGAGCTCAAATATAGCAGGGATTGTGGGGCTGGCGCAGGATCGGGCAGTGTTTCGTTCTGCTGTGCATGTGGTCGCTATGAGTCGGAAACGACTCGATGGCACCTAACAACAGCAACAACATACATAATCAATGTGCTCATGCCTTTTAATTTTAAACCAGTATTTCTTATCACATTTTCTTAGTGATGCTCTGTATTACATTATCAGAGGGGTACCTGGGTACTGTTTTGTACACATGCTTGTGGTCAATACCACCTATTTAACTCCCACAACTTATTCTATGAGTGAGTGAAAAATTATAATATAGACTATTTCTAAATACTATCAAACCACATCCCTTGAACTCTTATTAAGCTGTCCTTTTACAGATTTTGTTTATTCTTTGTCTTTATATACAACTTTGTTACATTTAATTATAGAGTAAACAACTATAGGAAAAAATCATTGTATTTATCAGTTTTCTCTATAATAACTCTCAGTAGTAAAAACCACTTTCTCTTTAATCCTTAGAGAAATGTATATCCGCTAAATTACAGCATCTCTAAGTCTTCTGTATTCACTACTCTATAATATTTGTCAGATTGTCCTCACTACATCTCATGCCCCATCACTTGGTAAATTTTGTGTGTTTCAGAAATGCCTTGAAGAAAGCACAAATCTTTGGAAGCTGTTATGCGATCAGCCGTGCCTTTGTATATTTTAGCTATGCAGCAGGATTTCAACTTGGAGCCTATTTAATTCAAACTGGCCGAATGACACCTGAGGGCATGTTCGCGTAAGTTGTGTAAATATACAAGCACTCTAAGTGAGCCTGAACAATTTCCAGTTTATAGTGGATTATCACTTAAATCACATATGTGAAAAATATATGCTCGGAATATTACTTTTTTTTTTTCCTGTCATTTAACATCTGTAAGAAGAGTAGTCTGGCTCGTGAAATACTGACATACTATTTGAAAGCAGGTGATTTGAATTAAACTACCAAATGAATTGCTTCCGGTTTCAGTTTCCTAGAAATTGGGAATGTAGGAGTCAATTATGCCTGATTGTCATCCATTCTTTAGCAAATTTGTGAGGTTTCGTGAAAGACCCAGTTTGGAAGTTTCTTCATTAAGTATGAGGGCAAATTAGTGCCCTTACGAGTTCTTTGCTAAGGAGACACTCCAGAACAAACACATGTAATTACTGGCTCCCTTCAGATTGTTGTTGTTGTTATTATTTGCCGTCGAGTCGGCCCTGACTCATAGCGACCCCTCCTTGGGTTTCCGAGGCAGTATCACTACAGAAGTAGGATTGCCCAACCTTCCTTCCGAGGAGTGGCTGGTGGGTTTGAACAGCCAGCCTTCTGGTTAGCAGTCAAGTGCCTTAGGCACTATGCTACCAGAGCTCCTAATCCCTTCAGATTAGTCACACTAATTGGATCACTAGATTCCAGTGAAGGTACGTTTTCCAAATTATTTTTGGATTTTATATTTTGGAATTCTTGCATTAAAAAAAAAAAAACAGGAATGCCTAAATCCAACTGCTGAAATTAAATAAAATGAATTCTGAGTTGCTTCCTGTTTTCCTATATTGTCAGAAAACGTCTTGAGTCCACATCATGATACCATTGCTAATCATTTAGAACTGGAGATTTGCCTCTCAAGTCTTAGGTACTTTTCTTTTGAATATCCTCATTAGCGGCATGTTGAGGATTTACTGAATTTGACAAAATGGCCAAAAAACCTTTGGAAGTCAAATAATTTCAGAACAACTTGGAATAATGTTTAGTTCCTATCCAAAACCAAAACCCAAACTCACTGCCGTCAAGTCAGATCCAACTCACACGCATGAAAAAAAAAAAAGTTATTGATTACTATTAATTGAGCTCCCAGGAAGTTTCTTTGCTAAAACCACTGATAAGAAAACAGCCCATCATTCACCAAATCTTACCCAATGATAAGGCCACTTAGCAGTATCTTGGAAGCATGTTTCCTTGTAAAATGGAATGTATGTATTTAAATTTTCAACAAAAATTGCATGTCCTCTGGTCTACTATGTCCTAGCCTCTAAAGAGTGTGCATATTGCCTGTGTGGACCTGTTAGCCACAATTAGGACATTTCACCTTGGGCATCATTCTAATTACAGACTAATCAGTTAGTCAGATAGATTAACAAGGAAAGAAATCTGGAATTATATAAATAATTTATTTAGCTCATCACTCTCCCCCACCATTAAGTTAGCCGGTATTTTCCACTGCTTCTAATGTAATATCAACAAGCCCAAGCTTAAAAACTGGTTGTATTTCAAAAGTTTGTAGATCACGTGTTTGAAACTCAGAACGTGTTTTCCTCATATTCCACCAAACTTTGGGCAGCCTCTTTTAAATCCTTAAGATCTTATTCCTTCAGTATAATTGGTCTTCAGTATTACAAGAAAGCAAGCTGTTGTAGTACATTCATACTAATAATGCAAGATGTCTGATGATCTTATAGGCGCTCACAGCAATTTATATTTTATTTTTAAAAGCAATTATAATCCCAATTAATTTATAATTGGTTGACATGAAGATGGTCTAACAAAGCAAACAGGGGAGAATTGCTTCATCTTTCCATTACCAAACTCACCAGTCTACCATAGGATCTGCCATATGGTCAGTACCACTTACAGCAATATGTTTTTTTTTTAAAAAAAAAAAAAAAAGCATAGTGAGAGTGCTTATGGAAAATACTTTAAGGGAGGCTGCAGTTGATAAAAAAAATTATAACATGAAAGTTACTTGCATAAAAATAAAGTATTTGACTTCCACTACTTATTCTCCAAGGATCCCTCCCTGGTGGTGCAGTGTTAAAGCCCTCAGCTGCCAAACAAAAGGTTGGTGGTTCAAACTCATCAGCCGCTCCACAGGGGAAAGATGACATAGTCTGTTTCCATAAAGATTTATAGCCTTGGAAATGCTATAGGCAGTTCTGCTCTGTCCTGTAGGGTCACTATGAGTCGGAATCGACTCAATGGCAGTGGAGTCTACTTATTCTGTATGGGAGAAAGACATAGTGATCTAGTGAAACAAATTCTTTAGGGCAGAAAACAACGTTGGAGAGTCTCTCCAAGTTACTCCTCCAAAGAACTATATCAAAGGTACCAGGACTTCCATGCATTCAACCTCTCAGGAGTCATTCGAGTCCTTGACTGGACTGGTGACAAAGGAATCTTTGTTGCTGACTAGAAAGCCTGAAAAAAAAAAAAAAAAAAAAAATCAGATTCTTCCTCTGATGCTATCGCTCAGACTTTCTGTGAAGGAGAAGTAGGGCTTGTTCCCAGAAAGAGATTTCAAGGTGTGCCATGGAGGATTTCAGATAAGCCTGTCTTTGATCTAAAGCACATTCCAGAAACCAGGTTGCTGGTGACCAGTGACCTTCCAGGTTGTTCCCTGCAAGTGTGGCAGATTGCAAAGGACAGTGATGTCATTAAAACTGTGAGCACGATTGCTGTGCATGAGGAAGAGTAGAAGCTGAGGATGGCCGTCTTCTCCTTGATGGCCCCTGGAGTCTGAGGAATACAGACCTGAAATTCAGAATGCCACACACATCTCAGGCATTGGTGACAGTGAGGTGCTGAGTAGGCTGCAGTTCCTGGGTGCAGACACTTTGCCTTCCATTACACCTCTGACTGTCTGGGGCATGTCCACATTCTCCAGAACTGGATACCATCTGAGAACCTCAGCCCTGGGTCTAGTAGAAGGAGGTGGTGTGCAAAAGTTGGGGGCAGGGACCAAGGCCGTGGGCCTAGCATTGCCAGCCTTGGCTCAAATGAACAGCTCTATCTCCCCAAGCCTCTGGGATCTCTGCCATCCTGTGAGCTCAGTCCAGTGTCCAATGTGCATGCCTAAACCTGACCCAGAGCTGCTGAAAGTGACTTGGGCCCCAGTCCTGAACAACTGCTTAGCCGTTTCAGGTTTTGATGGAACATTCCAGTTCTATGATGTCACATCTTGGATTAGAGTGGGGAGCCAAATAGAGCCTCTCCTCACTCACAGAGGTCATATCTTCCTTGATGCAAATGAGCTGAACACTTTTCTACTGGTCACCAGTGCCACATCTGGCACCTCTGCAAAGCAAGGACTTTGTTATTGGCACCAAATGATGCTTCTCTGCATGTATGGGACTGGGTGGACACCTGTGTTCCTACTAACAGCTCAGGCCCCTAGGAAGAGGAAGAACTGCTGTTTAAGATTCAGTAAGCAGATATCCCTGTTACCAGCTGTGTGGCCTTGGGCAAATCACTCAACCTCTCTGAGCCCCAGTTTCCTTACCTGTAAAATGAGGATATTAATAACTACATTGCAAGTTGTTGACAGGGTTAGAAATAATGTATTAATAAATACCTGGCAGAAAGTTGGATGTTTGGTTATAGGTTATTTAATTACCATTTGTGGGAATTTTGAAACATAGAAATTATTGTCTTATCTGGTTAACCCTTGGCTAACTCACCAGTAATTTTTGAGGAAAATATCTTGTTTGTAGTGATATGCCCCAGCCCTGGTTTGTTTCACTCTTGAAATGATTTATTTCCCTTAATTTTTATTAATGTTTAAAGTAGACAGACATGTCCATGTTAAAAGCATTTGTATTATATAGATCTATTTTCTATAAATGTAAGACTGATACAATTACAGGAATAGTTTTCTTAGCAAGATGACTAAGGCACTTCACTGCTAACCAGAAGGCTGGCGGTTCAAACCCACCAGCCACTCCTCAGAAAGAAGGTGGGGCAATCTACTTCCGTAGTGATACTGCCTTGGAAACCCAAGAAGGGGTCACTATGAGTCAGGTCCGACTCGACGGCACATAATAACAACAACAACAACAACATGCTTATCTAAGTACATGCTGTTGTTGTTGTTATATGCCGTCGAGTTGGACCCGACTCATAGCAACCCCTCCTTGGCTTTTTGAGGCAGTATCGTTATGGAAGTTGATTGCCCAACCTTCCTTCTGAGAAATGGTTGGTGGGTTAGAACCATCAGCCTTCTGGTTAGCAGTCAAGTACCTTAGGCACTATGCTACCAGAGCTCCTATCTAAGCACATACAAGTCCTATACCACATTTTGTTTATCCACTCATTTGTTGATGAACTCTTGGGTTATTCCTACCTTTTGGCTATTGTGGGGGGAAAGAAGAAGAAGATTACAGCCTAGGAAACTCTATGGGACAGTTCTACTCTGTCACGTGGGGTCACTATCAATTGAAATCAATTGGATGGCACCTAGCAAGCACAACAAAATTTATTCTGAGTGGGAATATTTCCATCTCAATGGGAATCTCAGTGGAAGGCAATTTTCTCTCCTCATTTTCTCTATCACTATTTCTTTTCATTGTAATGACTAGTTTCAAGAAAAATAAAGAAGTGTCTCCCATGATCCTAAATTTCCTTCTAGCTATTTCTAATGCCTCTGCTTTCTTCTGCAGCAAAACAAGTTCCAAAGAATTGCCTATTCTTGTTCTACACCTTCTCATACCCAATCTCTGCTAAACTCACTCCAGTTAAGACTTAGTTACCACCAGGCCCTTGAAAGAGTCACTATTAAGGTCACCACTGAGCTTCATGTCTTCTACCCAAGCACGTCATCCAATGCTCAATTCTCTAATTTCACCTAACTTGACCTCTTAGCAGCATTGAAAACTCTCCACCAGGAAACGTTTTCTATTTGCTCTCTTCTATCATTGGCCCCTCCTTCTCTGTTCCTTTCCTGACTCCTTTTTTCTATTGGGACTCTATGTGTGGGAGGGCCTTAGGGCTCTCAGACTTCTTCATCTACACATCCTCTTTGGTCACTTCATCCAATGCTATGGTTTTAAATATCACCTGTGTGCTGATGACTCCACTCTGTATAGTTCAACTCTGCTCCCCTACCCTGAGCACCAGGCTCACTGAACTACCTACTAACCAGCTCCACTTGGATGTCTAATAATATCTTAATGTGTCCAAAACAGAACTCAAGACGTTTCTTCTCAAAGGTTCCCCTTCCCAAACTCTCCATCTTAGAATAGTGTCATGCACTGACAAAAACTTCTGATATATTTGTTGCTTCTTTTGCCTAATGCATCACATGTATCACCAAGTCCTGAGCTAGGGCAACCAGCATCGCTTTTGTTTGAATATCTTTCAACCTTTTTACAGACAGAATGAGAATATCCATATTTTATAGTACTAACCAAGGAGAGATTCGCTAGTAAATATGGGCCTAAGGCTGTGCAAAATTGTAAATAGATGAGACTTGTCTTCAACACCAGAGTCTCCAGCCTTCTTTGAGACCCAGTGAGCCACACAGTAAGCATGAATGTGTCACCTGAAAGTCTCCCCTTTAGTTAGACACACTGATTTTCCCTGGCCTAGAAGAAGACTCTCTGCCTTCCAGAGTCTATGGTGACAGACAGCTTTCTATCTAATCAGCTAGCTGAATGGAAGAGGTTTACAAAGAAAACTCCCTCCTACTAGACCTTTCCTAAGATAAAACTCACTATATCATCTTTCTAAATGAATAGTTTCCCAACTCCACTCTAAAACCTGGTTAAAAATGCAGACAGCCAGAGTTCACCTCCAGAAGTCTGATTTGTAGATCTGGTTTGGTCCAGGAATCTGCATTTTACCAAACATCTCAGGTTATTCTGAGGCACAGGATCTGAGGACCACATTTAAGAAATGGGAGTATAAGCCCTGAGTCCAGACTGCTCTCCATAGCTGCTTAAAATCTGAGGTCTTTCTGTGAGCCACTACCGCAAACTTTACTAGAATTGTATAAGAAGTAGGGCAATGCTATGTCTGTCTGTCTGAGTAGAACTGTCTTCCATAGAGTGTTCAGTGGGTGGTTTTTCAGGAATAGATCACCAAGCTCTTCTTCCAAGGTGCTTCTGAGTGGACCCAGATCTCCAGCCTTTCTGTTAGCAGCTAAGTGAGACCTCTTGTTGGTCAGTCCATAGAGGCACTTGAAAACCTCTTGTTTAGGATCTCATACACATATGTGTAATAAGACACCCCTCTCCTGCCTCTCTTAGCCCTGGCAACACCTTTGATTTGTTATTTCACTACAAATGTACAGATTTTTGGAAATACAAGGTAACTTTATTTTCCTCTATCTGGTTTTGCATTAGTGCCTTTAGGTTCTTTCCTGACTGACTTTTGTTGCATCGTCCAGAAACAATGCCCAGCAGAGGTTTCTGTAACTCTCTATATCCCTTTCTTTGCTGTCCATATCGTATTTGAGTCCTGGGGTGGTGCAGGTTAATGCACTCAGCTGTTAACTGAAAGATTGGAGGCTAGAATCCACCCAGAGGTGTTTGGAAGCAAAACCTGGTGATTGCTTCCCAAAGCTCAGCCATTGAAAACCCTACGGAGCAGTTTAACTCTGACACACATGGAGTCACCTGAGTTGGAATCAGCTCGGTGGCAACTTTTTTTTTTTTTTTAATAGAGCATGTGGGTAAGAAGGAAACAAGACTTGACACCCTTCAGTATAGTCATAACAAAAGCCATAGTTGTGAAAACTGCCTAAGAAAAGCCAAGCAGATGAGGTGTTTATAGACTTGTCCTTCTAAAATCTAAATATAGATCTTGACAGGAAATAAATTTTCAATATTAAATGTGATTATTGAATCAAAAGAGCAACATAGGCAGATTTTCAATGATTATCAGTAGTTGGCTGGTGTTTTGAAATAATAAAGAATGGAAAGAACAGAGGTAGGGCTCCACCACCACAATTGCTCTAATAGGCTGGGCAACGGTGGACAAAGGATGACTGTCATCATTACCATTAGGAAAGCAGCCTTCATTAGTCAAAGTAAGTAAGACAGGAAAGGCTTCTTTTAACATTCACTGGTGGTGTAGTATCTAGAGTATTTTGGCTGCTAACCAGAAGATTGGTGGTTCAAACTCACCAGCTACTCCATGGAAGAAACATTGGGCAGTCTGCTTCCATAAAACTTTGGAAACTTAATGAGGGCTGTTATGAGTCAGAACTGACTCTATGGCAGTGACTTTGCCATGACATCCACCCAATTTCTCCCTGGCTCCTCCCCAGAGACTATCTGGGAGAGAGGAAAACAAGATGTGAAGGGGAAATAGAAAAATCAGCCATTGAAAATATCTACAAGAGATAAATCAAGGAAAAGATGATTGGTGTCTAGGGCCCTCTGAAGATTCTAAAATGGGAAAACAAGTGGTGACCAGCTTTGACATGTGGATTGAGACGTATCAGGCCAGGCTTTCACTGGAAGGAATACTGTGTAAGGAAAACAGTGAGAAAGGAAGTATGCACTTCTACACTACAGCTTCACAGCTTTGTGACCCTGGACAGATTGCTTAATTTTTCTGAGCTGGAGTCACCTTATTTGTTAAGAAATTATAATAGTTACCTCCCTACTCATCTCCTGGGAGTCCCTGGATGATGTAAATGGTTAACAACCTTGATTGCTAACCTGAAGTGGGCAGTCCACCCAGAAGAACCTCAGAATAAAGATCTGCAGATCTACTTCCAAAAAATCAGCCGTTGAAAACCCTGTGGAGCATAGTCCCACTCTGACACAAACTAGGTCTCCATGGGTCAGAATTGATTTCATGACAATTGGTTTTCCCCTTTCAATAGAGACTTGTATGTTGCAATTATGCTGAACAGGTTTCAATGGAGCTTCCAAACAAAGACGTAGGCCTGGACATAGGAAGAAAGGCCTGTACCTATTTCCCAAAAATCAGCCAATAAAAACCCTATGAATCACATCAATCCAGTTTGTTGTCCATGGGGTTTACAGAGCCAGAGGCTAACTCTAATTCTAAGGCAATTAACAACCCCTTAACCTGGGAGATGACTGGGGAGTGGTTAACACATTCGACTGCTATCCAAAAGCTCAATGACTTGAACCTACCAGCTAGCTGCTCCATGAGCGAAAGATGAGGCACTCACTCACTCAGTCTGGTTCTGAAATGATTTACAAGCTGGGAAATTCCACAGGCCAATTCTACTCCGTCCTAAAGGATCACTATGAGTCAGAATCAATTAGATGGC
>NW_006921595.1:16434776-16451511 GCF_000298275.1 Orycteropus afer afer | reverse complement strand
ATATTAAAACATTCTATGCAATTCAAAAAAAAAAAAAAACTCACTGCTGTCAAGTCACATCCGACTCATAGAGACCCCTCCTTGGGGTTCCGAGGCAGTATCACTATGGAAATAGGAAATAGATTGCCCAATCTTTGTTCTGAGGAGTGGCTGGTGGGTTTGAACCATCAGCCTTCTGGTTAACAGTCAAACCCTGAGGCACTATGCCACCAGAGCTCCCAGGCAATTCAAAGTACCATATAAATTTAAGTTGTTACTATTG
Organism: Orycteropus afer afer; assembly: GCF_000298275.1. Classification (NCBI taxonomy): domain Eukaryota; kingdom Metazoa; phylum Chordata; class Mammalia; order Tubulidentata; family Orycteropodidae; genus Orycteropus; species Orycteropus afer. The sequence continues at coordinate 16,451,249 of NW_006921595.1, read as the reverse complement.
AAGAGAGGATTTAGGGTGAAAAGAGAGGAACTTTTGGTCTAAATGGATAGTGTAGAAAAGAAGAACTTGCAAATAATTTTAATAGCCACCTCTGTGGGAGAAAACACTCTGCCTACTAGTCAAGGAAAGACACTTCAGTAGAATAGGGACTTCGAAAACTGTGATTGGATCTATATCAAATGTGCTATTCTATGAAAGGATGAGTTTATTTTTCTAATAGAAAGTGTCCCATTAACCTTCACTTTTATGAGAGGAATAATAACTAACGTTTGTTGAACACTTATTATGTGCCAGATACTGTGCTAAGCACTTTACATTATTTTCTCCTTTAATTCTAACAATGACCCTGTAAGATGTAGATAATCTTGTCTCCTACTTGCCAGTAAAAGCACAGAGAAGTTAAGTAATATGCCCAAGGTCACACAGCTAGTAAATAAATGGTGGAGCTTAAAGGTCATCACAATAGTCTGGCTTCATATTTCCTCTTAGGAAGAGTTGCCTAAGTCCACAAAGTAGATACAGAAGCAGGGTTCAAGGAAGGCTATTACATATGAACCAGTTATTATACATGGTATTCTTAATTAGATCAATTTTAGTTAAAACTAAGATTACTCATTTCTCTGCTTTTGGTTGGTGTTCCTAGCCAAAAGATCTTTTTAAAAATCCAATTCTATATCAGCAGTAATGATGGGAGAAGGAATTTCCGTATTGCACAGACAAACTGGAAAAGATCAATGTGGTAAGGATGCAATGACAATGGCCTCATTAACCCAGGAGAACATGGAACCAGGGAAGGCAAAGCCCAGCATCTGAAGATACCAGGTTATTCTTTTCTAGACTTGTTCAGACTCAGTATCGCAGCTGACCCAAAGTTTTTACTGTAAAGTCAGTGCCATATAAGGGTAAACTACAGATAGGAGCTCTGGTAGCATAGTGCCTAAGGCACTTGACTGCTAATCAGAAGGTTGTCAGTTCAAACCCAGCAGCCACTCCTCGGAAGGAAGTTTGGGCAATCTACTTCCATAGTGATACTGCCTCGGAAACCCAAGGAGGGGTTGCTATGAGTCAAGTCCGACTTGCTGGCACATAACAACAACAACAGAGATAGGCTGTCTCTTTCTACATATGGGCAATTTAAGCTTATGAAAAATAGAAGTTAAAGTTCAGGTTTACATAATTCTATATTAAAACATATTTTTTAAGAGTGTGTTCCATATGACGGTCATTCTGAACTAAGGAATGTTTTTTGTAATCTAATGTATAGAAGCAAAGGGGCTATGTAAGCAGTTATTACAGATTAATACTTTGATAAATGTGTTACTAGTGACTTTAAAGCAGTTGTCTTTATAGCAAATTGTTTCTCTTTATATATCCCAATGTGTGAAATGCCCCAAGATGAACAGTGATAAGAGAAATTGGCTTGAACATTTTTCTGGGATAAATTCTCTTCAAGAGTTTGACTCAGATTTTAAGACTCTGGTTTAATTCTGTCATGGAGTTACAGCACTACTTGTTGTACAGTACATACCTACAGAATGGGAGTGAACTGCAGTTTACCTCATTCAAGTTAACTGAGCCAGTCTAGGTTAGGACAGGTCCTGAGCAAACCAGCCTTCTGGGTGGCCCTTGGCTTTATGCAAAACCCATCCTGGGGAAATGTATAAAGTAGATTAGTATCCTGGACTAAACCCCAGATAGGCCATCACCACAAAGTTTATATTCCCCTCTGGGTTCCTCAGTATAACTTCCATCAGCTTCCATTCCACTAGCCTCCCCTCTGCACACTCACACGACAAAGACAGCATCAGGGCCTTTAGCGAATATTCTCCTTTTTTTCCTGAAACTTTTCTTTTTGTCCTACTGTTCATTCTTTGGGTCATTGACCTCTCACAGACACAAATTCTACATGGAAGGCCCTTCTCCCCTCCTTGGTGATAATTCCATTTTAAGAGAGACTTAACAATTACCCTAAGGAGTTCTGGTGGCATAGTGGATAAGGCATTGGACTGCTAACCAGAAGGTCAAACCCACCAGCTGCGCTGCAGAAGGAAGATGGAGCAATCTATTTCTGTAAAGATTTACAGCCTCAGAAATCCATTGAGGGTTGCTATGAGTCAGAATACACTCTGTGGCAGTGAGTTTGGTTTTTTTGTTTTGTTTTGTTTTTGTTTTTGTTTTTTTAACAAAGACAATAGCCACTGGACCTTTATACTGAATGCTTAAAATGACTCCAATGGTGGAAACCTCAAAACAGGTAGATGTTGTGGCATATCTCCAATCATAACAGGAAACTATCTTCTCAGATGAATTCTGAGATGACTCTGCTCCTGCAGGACTAGAATGCAGGTCTCCTTATTTATAATCTAGTTATCTTCCTGCCTCACCTGCTGACTTTAACTTGTTGTTGTTGTTGTTGTTGTTATGTGCCGTGGAGTTGGCCCCGACTCATAGCGACCCCTCCTTGGGTTTCCGAGGCAGTATCACTTCGGAAGTAGGATTGCCCAACCTTCCTTCCGTGGATTGGCTGGTGGGTTTGAACCACCAGCCTTCTGGTTAGCAGTCAAGTGCTTTAGCCACTATGCTACCAGAGCTCCTGACTTTTACTTAGAGCAATGTTATTCAGTCAGACTTTTCCTTGTATGAAAACAACAGCAACAGAAACAAAAACCACTGATTATGTTCCCTAAACCCAACGACCACTTTTGATATTTATGACTAGATACTATTTTGAATGGTATTTTGAGCTTTAGTTCATGTCTGTAAATATTAGTACTAACAATATCTTGACATCACAGGACTAGTTACTATAATGTTAACTTCAGACATCTCAGTAAACTGAATGTTTTTATATTTTATACTGTGTTTGGCCTTTGCAAAGCCAACAAGATTCAGGATCTGAGGTCCAGGTTACTGAAGAGATTACATCAGCATCCACCCCTTGGTAGATTGCATCATGGGAGAAATTCACAAGGAACCCAGATGTATTTACCTTGCTGTGATCTAGCACAGCAAACAAGCCACTAGGCTCTGTGATGTCCTTTTTATTGCCTAACGTTTAAACAGTACCAGTGAAACGAATCTAGTTTTAAGTGAATTTTACTTTTACCTCTGTGATTGAGATACAAGGCTTTTCATCCTAGTAAAGTGCTTTCATACTGAAAATAAAATAGAAAAAAAGGAGAGAAATACTTAAACACGGCCATGTAATAGGCCACAGCTCTGTGAATATTCTGTGTGCTCCTAAACATCATCTGTACTTACTATTTTATAATTAACGTGTGTTGAAACTGAGAACTTAATCTAGAGCTAACCTAAAAGATGAGAGCTCTTTTCCCAGTCTTATCTATTTCAGCCAGATTTTGTTTTGGGACATAAAGAGAATACAACCCCCAAGCTTTGTGCCCTATAAATTGTGTAGCACAACAGGCAGATAACCAATTATCTAACTTCAATTATCTGTCCTAAGTACATTATATGCAAAAAATATATATCTACTGTGTAAATTCAGGTCTTACTACTGTAGGGAGACTCATTCTTCCTATTGTCAGCTGAATTCTCTGTCATATCTTCAAGTAAGCAAGCCTTATATCAAAGTGGCTAAAAAAAGTTGTATATTCACAAGTTGGGGCTTTTGATCTATCTCTCTAATTGGAAAAGAAATATTTAAGATTACCTGAGCCCCAAAAGGTTATATTGGTGTACAGAGCAAGGGATGATGACCATGTGGTTTAAATTTTAAAAGATACCATTGTTGAACTTTAAGTATTAATGGTGTTATCTAAGCCAAAAGATTATGTTCCTGTGCCCATCTTGTCTTTTAGAGGCCCACTGTTGTAAAGTAAACCTAACTAAAATTAAACTGCCTTGTCTTTTTGATAGAATTTTTACTGCAGTTGCATATGGAGCTATGGCCATTGGAGAAACACTTGTTTGGGCACCTCAGTATTCTAAAGCCAAATCTGGGGCTGCACATCTGTTTGCTTTGTTGGAGAAGAAGCCGACCATAGATAGCCACAGTCAAAAAGGGAAAAAACCTGTGAGCACAACTATGATTTTAAATTCCACTTATTATGAATTGTACATATACATGCTGTCTGGATAGAAACTCAAATGATGACTTTATCTGATAACTTTGCAGAAGATAGTGTCATAGCAACATAAATAACTGATTATGGGAAAAGGATAGCAATGATTGTGGCACAATATGAAAAATGTCAGCAATGTCCCTGATTTCCAAATATGGAAGTTGTTACGTTGGTGACTATCTTGTGTATGTTTTCACCACAATACAAGTTTAAAAAAAAAAAGGAACTAATTACGTAAAATAACTGTTATGCCTACAAATGGAAAGAAAGGAGTCTTAATCAAATATTCAACTGTAGTAAAATGTATAAATATTTATATTTAAAATATACATGCTGTTACTTTATTTGCCAATGTCATAAAAATGTTATTGAACAAAGGGTTGATCTTGATATTTTATATAAACAGCAAAGGTTTTAGTCTTGGATCAAGGCTTGTATTAGGATATTTTGTATATTCATTGATAATATATGCAGTGTAAGTAATGTCCTGCTTCAGACACAATTTTTAATAGGAAATATATATGTTTATTAAATTGACCCCTCACACACACACACACACACACACACACACGGTTAGCCACAAACTCTGAGTGTGAATAAATAAATAAATAAAAAGAAATAATCCAGAGATTGTATGATTGTATGCTATCAAAACAATAATAGTCCTATACATTAAATACATATCCAAGTTTAACATCTTTCCATACAGACATTTTAAATTTAAAAGTAAGAATAGCCATTAGGTATATACTTAAAAGAAATTTTTCATTTAAAATTAGTTCCCTCTAGAACTTTAATGCTAGAATTATATATCTGGCAGCTTAAAACAATATATTATCACTACAGCTACATACTTGTTAAAAAAAAAAAAGAATGCCCATTGTTAGTGACAGAAATAAAAAGATCTTGAAATTCTCTAAATATAATGCTTAAATATACATCAAAGTCAAAACAGGATTTCATACTTATTTTTTGGAATCTAAAATATATAAGAAGCTATTTATTTATTTGAAATCTTAATACTTAGGTGTATAATAGTATTCTTATTCTTATTTCTTTCTAAACATTATGATAGAGGAATTGATTGGCTCATCAATCTCTATCTTCAGGACTGTATATAATTGTAGAATAGTGAAATATTTCTTATAAAAACTATACAATTGATCTCTTTAAACTTTATTTTATTTAATATGCAAATGCTTCTATATATCACACCCTATGATTTTAAAAATTCATGTCTGGTAAATCAAAATTGGCAAATATTCATAATCATTGAAGTTAGGTGGTAGGCATATGGCAGTCCATCACATTATTCTCTCTACTTTCATATATGTTTGAAAGTTTCCATAGTATTAGAAATAGTAAGAATAAACTTTAAAATGTCTTATAGTCTAGAAATTTCCTAGGAGATATTCCTGGGACTTGCCAAAAAGCACCAGTGTAATCACAGATATAATTGCTATCTCCATTTTTCTGTGGTACTCTGGGGGTTTTTTTTAACCATTTTTGGACAAATAAAACTCATATTATAGAGGGGAAAACACAAATATTGCATAAGCCACAAAAAAGAAAACAAAACTTTTCTATTACTAGACTTAATGTTTTGGCATATATCCTTCCAGATTTTTTTTTTCCTAGTTTCCGAATTCTTAACCACATCTTCACTTTTCATTCCTTTAAGAATAGAATAATATCATTGAACACTTCTTTAGTATTCCTACTCTCCACCAGCCCCACCTCCTGCCTATCCACTGGGCTCAGAACATGTGGAAAATGACTCTAAGGAATAAATTTGAAAGCACAATCACCACTATTGTCATGAACACACAAGAAACATTAATTTATACCTTCTTAGTTTATGTTTAGCCTAACAACAATAATATGGTTAAGCACTTGACTAATAGTTGAAAGGTTGGTGAATGGAACCCACCCAGGTACCTTGGAAGAAGGCCTGGTGACCCGCTTCTGAAAGGTCATGGCCTGGAAAACCCTGTGCAACACAATTCTACCCTGACACACTTGGGGTCACCATGCGTCAGAATCAACTCACCAGCAATAATGAACAACAGAAACAAAAATTAATAATACTTAAAATGCAATTGACTGGGGACAAGTATGAAATCCAAAAGAACCTAAAATCTTATTTAATAGATATAAAAAGGAAAAGACTAATCATTATTTAGTGATAGCCCTGGAAATATCTTTTCTAAAAATCACTGGTATGTGTAAGTATTGGTTTACAAGTCACTAACCACTAAAGACATTGAAACACAAGACAGCACTAAAATTTTAGGTAAGTCACACTGCCAAATAATGATCAATTGAAAATGAAGTTAAATCTGATTCAAAACATATTGTATATTAACTATAAAACATGGTGCAACTTCTAAAAGTATTATGGATATGCACAGTTTATGAAGACCTCATCTGTTCTGAATCATGCAATAAAGGTCTATATAGCACAAATCAAATACTAGAAAGATATATTTATTCAGAGCTACTGGTCAAACAGCTAATCCACAGAACAGACTGTCGGTAGTGAAGTTATTCATGGGTGAAGCCAAAGGAAGTCAGTGCCTTTGAAGGACTTAAAGTCCAGGAGTGGATATAACAGAAATGATTAGAGAGAGAGAAAGACAGACATATTTGTGTATGTAATAGTAAACTGTATACAAACAGAAGTGATAGAAACTAACTGATGTGGAGTAAGCAGCTCTACAGAGGTGAATATGGTGATTTAAATTAAAATGGTTGTGGACAATATACTCAGTTTTCAGAAAATGTCCAGCCAGTAAGCTATAAAGTGTTACAACCTTCCTAAGTCACCCTGCTAAATACTGTCAACCTCCTTTCACAGGACACATGTGAAGGGAATTTAGAATTTCGAGAAGTCTCTTTCTTCTATCCATGTCGCCCAGAAGTCCTCATCCTTCAGGGCTTATGCCTCAGTATCGAGAAAGGGAAGACAGTGGCATTTGTTGGGAGCAGTGGCTGTGGGAAAAGCACTTCTATTCAGCTTCTGCAGCGGTTCTATGACCCCCCGATAGGGCAAGTGGTAAGATTGAATTTAACCCCTGAAGTTAATATTATTCTTAAACATTCATGTGGGCTTAAGCATCTTCCCTAGTTTGGGTGGGGCAAACGGTACAGAAGATTAAAAATTAAAATCCTCTATTTCAGACCTCTGGTGGTACTGTAAAGCATTGGGCTACAAACCAAAAGGTGAGTGGTTCGAATCCACCAGCTGCTCTGTGGGAGGCAGTCTGCTTCCAAAAATTTAAAGCCTCAGAAATCATACGGGTAGTTCTACTCTGTCCCATAGGGTCACTAGAAGTCAGAATTAACTTGATGGCAGTGGGTTTGCTTTTGACTTTTTATCTTAGTCCTTAACTAAGAGGACAAGCAAATAAATAACAAAAAATAGGACTCTGAGTCAAAATACAAAAGCCCAAAGATTTCTCAACCTTGATGGCAGTAGAAATTTTTATCTTATAAACCAATTTGTTTAGAATATGGGTATTGAAAGACAGGTCTAATGTCCACTTTACATGGACATTAGACTTTCGTTATTCTGTGCTGGTTTAAGACAAATAACTTCCTTCGCCTCCATGGTTCAGCCATCTTGCTATTCCCAGTAGCCACAGCAGCACCGCCAACCTCTCCACAGCTACCAAAACCTTATGCATGTTTAAGGCTTATTTGAATCAGGTTTGTTAAAGTATATCTCTTAATCTCAAAAGAAAGATGCAACCTTTCCTTCCTTTGAACCCCAAGAACTGTTTTTCTTACTTGGCATTTTTTCCTCTCTCCTGTATTCTGATTTTCCATATCCTCTCCCCAACCACCATCATCACACACACACACACACACACACACACACACACCTCTTCTTGGCAAAGGCTGTCTTATTAGTCCTCATTCTAATGCTATTTATGGTCTCTTACACATCACAGATTCTCAGTGAATAATTGCGAACTGGAATGGTCCAAAGTGGCTCCCTTGAACTAGATACGGCTCCTCTAACCATTTACACAGATCACAGCATAGCACACTCCCCATTTTAAGCCCTCCAATGGTTTCCAGACTGAAGTCAAATAAACCACAGTCTATAAAAATCAAACAATGTCCTTTATGACCTGGCACTTTCTATTCCTGAGTTCATTGAATTATGTGTTAGTGTCTTTATTGCTTGCCTCTCTTAGTTAGAATGTAGGCTTCAGGATGGCAAGAACTTCATCTTATTTATCACTATTTCCCCCATTGTAAAGAGTCATCACATGGTAGGGATGCTCATCAAATATAACTGAAAGTTGCTGTATGTCCATGTGACTAAAGATGACTATGTGCAGAATAAGGAAGACCGAAGAAGAATGGATATATTTGAATTATGGTGTTGGTGAAGAATATTGAATACACCAGGGACTGCCAGAAGAACAAACCAATCTACTTTGGAAGAAGTACAGCCAGCATGCTCCCCTTAGAAGAAGAATGATGAGACTTTATCTCACATCGTTTGGACATGTTATCAGGAGGGACCAGTCCCTGGAGAAGAACTTGATGCTTGGTAAAGTAGAGGGTCAGAGAAAAAGAGGGAGACCCTCAACAAGATGGATTGACACAGTGGCTGCAACAATGGGCTCAAACATAGCAATGATTATGAGGATGGCACAGGACCTGGCAGTGTTTCATTCTGTTGTATGGGTCACTATGAGTCAGAACCAACTCAACAGCATCTAACAACAACAATGAGCAGAATGACATATCTCTACATGTGGACTGCTGTATCAGTCTTTATCTTACTTTCTAACTGGGCTTACAGAGAGTAGAGTCTTCTTAACAGTGGAGAAAGCGGTTGATCTTTTTCCATCTGACTTAAGAACAGACCACAAGTCTTTGCTCTAGACTCTAGGCAGGTCTCTAGAATATGTGTCATTAGGTAAGTTTAGGAGTCAGAATATTAACCAGCTACAAACTGTTCACTTCTATACAATAGATAATTTATGAGCCTTCCTTGGGTAACCTGACCCTTTGAAATAGCTTGAATTCTTGTCTTTCTTGTTATGATTTGTGTATGTCTGACTATGAAATCATTACAGTAGACCGTAACATGATACACTTGTCAGATCTTAACATGCCATTCTCCATTCTGCTTTTGGCAGCTCTTTGATGGTGTAGATGCAAAAGAACTCAACGTACAGTGGCTCCGTTCCCAAATAGGTATAGTTTCCCAGGAGCCCGTGCTCTTCAACTGCAGCATTGCTGAGAACATTGCCTATGGTGACAACAGTCGTGCTGTGTCACTGAATGAGATAAAAGAAGTGGCAAATGCAGCAAATATCCATTCCTTTATTGAAGCTCTCCCTGAGGTGAGAAAATATCTGAGATGTTAAATTACAAAGCTGCCAAGAGAGCTTAAGTAGTTAGAGAGCCTCCGTGGTTGTTTTTATGTACTCCTTTAGTGGTATAATTTTATTAATTGCAAGCATCTAACTTTAAGAGCAAAGTTTAACATTTTTATGTGATTATCTTTTTCCTTGTTGTTTTGAAATACTTTAAATAAATTTGATGTGAAAGTAGAAGGTAATGTGAGTTAATAGATGGTGAAGTACTTTTCTCAATTTTTTTATTTATACTTTAATTCAAATAATTTCTTTATACAAAAATAATGACAAAGGTTGCTGTTTGTGATCAGATTACATATGTAAATGAGGTGGTAGTGTTTACTGTTGGTTGCTCATTTATTTGCAACAAAACCCAAGAGCGATCTCAGCACTTGTTGGGACACAAATTTTCTAGAGTAGCAAAATTTGGAATATTTAGATGGTTCTCACCCACTGTTGCCATGCTAATTTAAATAACCAAGACTTGCTTTCTTAATTACATGTTCCTGTAATAGAAATACAACACACAAGTTGGACTAAAAGGAGCACAGCTTTCCGGCGGCCAGAAACAAAGAATAGCTATTGCTAGGGCTCTTCTTCGAAAACCCAAAATTTTATTGTTGGATGAGGCCACTTCAGCCCTTGATAATGAGAGTTAAAAGGTAACATCCTCTTCTGTCATCCCAGAATATAATACCAAATAGAAGCATCCAGTATCAAGGTCAAATTTGGAGAAAATCAAGGTCAATTTGGAGAAAGAAAGGTCTGGGAAGATTTGTAGTCACAGGGTCACCAGCCTTGTTTACAGGCTTGTGGGGAGGTGGGAGAAAGGTGGAACAGAAGGCACCTCTATTCTGAAAGTTTTCCCCTTTGAATTCATCTCAATATCAAAAGGGGACCAGTTCTTGAAATGTTTCTCCATTGCAAGAACAAGAAAAATTACTTTCCTACTGTATGATTTTTACTCCAATGATGCTATACAAATTAATAAGGCAATCTACATGTGTAAAAATGCAGTGTCAATACAGGCTAGTGACTCCACCTTCTGCAGGCTACTAGTCTGCTCATTTGAGCAGGAAATGATGTAGCAAAGTGACAGTATGCATATTCTTCAAGCTATTTCACATGTTTGATTTTGGTGTGTCCTCCTCTTTCTTGCACATGAAAATCAAACCAAACCCACTGCCACAGAGTCAATTCTGACTCATTATAGAACCCCATCGGGTTTCCAGGGCAGTAAATCTTTACGGAAGTAGATTGCTCAGTCTTCCTTCTGCAGAGTGGTCAGTGGGTTTGAACCACCAACCTTCTAGTTAGCAGAAGATTTTAGGTGCCTTAGGCACCATACCACCAGAACTCTTTTCTTGCACACAGTGGGCACTTATTTGTTAAATGAATATTAATAAGTAAGTAATAATCATTAATATTTATAGATGCTCATTATGTGCAATTAGCTCAATCCTCACAACTTGATGTATAAATTAGCTTCTTTGGTTAGCACGCACATTTTACACATCAGCATACTAAGGCTTAGAAAGATTAAGTAACTTCTCTAAATTCTAACATACGTGTCCAATTTAAGAGCTCATGCTGTTAACCCCCATACAATTGCTATTTGTAAATGAATATCATTCTTGGTTCCCAGTGAAAGAGCATGCAATGAAAGAAAGAAACAAGGCTTTTGGCATCAGACAAATCTGAGCTATAATCTGGATTCATCAGGCACTAGCAGTGTACCCTCGGTCATTTGACCTGGATTCTAGGAGCCTCAGTTTATTCATCAGAAAGAAGGGAAAATCCCTTAACTTTACAGGATCATTGCAAGGATTTAAATGAGATATCCATCTTTGGAACCGTTTATATATTCAACAAAAACTGGTTTTCATCCTCCGTTCTTATATCCTCTATCTAGCATTATACCTTCATTGTTAGCTGAGGTACTGTTTAAGTCAGGACACTTGTACCACAAACTCCTTCCAAAAAAGAGAGAGAGAGAGAGAGAGAGAGAAAGAGAGAGAAAGAGAATAAGGTAAATAAATTAGACAAATCTTCTTAAGTGTGAACATACTCCTTTCTGGCTTTGAGTTTGGAACCTGTTAATTACCACTTACTTACATACAAACAACCAATTCATTTTTACTCATTGTCACAGAAGCTTTTCCAGTAGACAGTCTTACTAGATGTGTCTATAATTATTTTTCCCGGATGTCTTTTGAGTAAGGTGAATATTTCACAAAGTACGGGACTTTCCTTGGGGATAAGCAAATAAAATGAAGAATGTTATTAGAATACCCTGTTGCTTTGGCTTAGACAGGTTTATCAGCATCTAAACAGAGCCTATGATCACAACTCTTTCTTGCTTCCAGGTGGTGCAGCATGCCCTTGAAAAAGCCAGGAGAGGGAGGACGTGCCTAATAGTGGCCCACAGACTCTCCACGATACAGAATGCAGATTTGATAGTGGTTCTTCACAATGGAAAAATAAAGGAACAGGGAACTCATCAAGAGCTCCTGAGAAATCGAGACATTTACTTTAAATTAGTAAATACACAGTCAGTGCAGTGACATGATTGGAAAGTTAGCACTTGTTTTGATCCTTGTTAGTAATTATTTGGCTTGCTTTGCTCCCTTGTTATTGCATGTATCAAAAAAATACTTAGAATCCTGCTACTCAAGTTCTGTTTACACATGATCTTTCCTTCTGTTTTTTTAAAGGAAACTATTTGCTAAATTCATGTTAGCAAGAGAATGCCTGTATCCCTCACTTTATGTTATAGTGCACGTTGCTTGCAAAGCAGCTTTCTGTAATGTGGACTTATTTTCCCATCAACTTCTGCAATAAAATTGGGAATATGTTCCCACCAGGAAAAATTATCTGGTTAACTAAGTTGAATGGTTTTAGCAGAAAAAAAAAAAAAAAGTAAAATGTAGTAGAGCTTGAGTCACTGAAGAAAGAACAACTTAGATTTGGAACTTCCAGGGCTTTGTAGCATATGTTCAAGTACTTCATGCTAATTCCTTTCCTCCTGACCATAGGAATTTCATCTCTAAGTAGATATCCACTCTTTCTCATAATTCTGGTTTATCTCTTTGTTGAGGATAGGAAGCATTGTGATATAAAATTTCTGCCAGAATAAGGTAGCTATCTCTCACTTCACCAGTAAGTGAAATGTCTGAATGAACCAACTAGAAGATCCTATAGCCTTTTCAGAGTTGGCAGAGTAAAGCAGAGGTCTAGCTGTGCATATAACACTCACTTATGTAAAATTAGAGGTACTAGCCACTCCATGGGAGAAAGATGAGGCAGTCTGCTTCCAGGTAAAGATGTATAGCCTTGGAAACCCTATGGGACAGTTCTGCTCTGTCCTATAGATAGCTATGAGTCAAAATCAAGTTGACAGCAGTGGGTTTATTTGTTTGTTTGTTTGTTTGTTTGTTTTGGATTTTCTTGTAGGTGAAATATTAAAACTTCCTTTCTCAATTATTATTCTTCTATCAAATAATTTGTTTAAATTGTATACATACTTCATTTTGTATATATATGATTTAAAGTACTGTGTAAATACCAATACTGCTAAAATGAGTCCTATTTTCCACTTTTCTTAAATAAGCAATGTTATCTATTAATTTCATCTTTATTCTTAGTATTTTCTTCCATTTACACTGACATCTACATTCAGCCTCCCTAAATAAAGTTCATTCTGCAATAGTCTTAACTATTGTGGAAGAAAATATTGCAACCATTTATATATTATGCTCCTTTTAATGCAAATTAAAAATAGGATTGGGGTTTTCAGTCAGATGAATGTTTTTGTTTCCACACTGCTGTGCAAGGATAACAAGCTCTTGGTAGTATCTCTCTTCAAAACAGAAAAGAGCAGTAGTGTACCGATGTCCTTAGGAGCCTGTGAACAGCAGAACCTCAGGCTCCACTTCTGTAATTCCTCCTAGACTAGTAACTAGCTGCATGGCTATTTATCCCTTGAACCTATCCACCTCAGTCTCAAGTGCTCTGAGGCTATGCCTGTACATTGTAGGTTGAACCTCCAGATGTCAGTAAAACACTTTCCTTTCTAATTAATAGTTGCACCTAATTTTTATTCTCTTTTTATTAAAAAAAAAAAAAATGTTAAAGGATGCTCCACATGTATCATTCTTTTAAATTAAGCCACTGCCCACAGGAGACCAAACAACCATGAAACATGGGGTCCTAAGCAGCTTATTCACATCTGCAGGGTTATCGGCTGATGAAGGCAGAAAGTAAGTAGAGACCAGCTGCTTTTTGGGGACTTCTGCAATCTAAACGTTTAGAATTGCTGTGCTGTTCTTAAAATGGTTTTAAAATACAGTGATTTCATTAAAACAATTGTTTCAGTGGAATTAAAGCAACTTGTGCTCAAAATGATTTCAATTAGCTGTGGAATTATTTACTTTGATAAGCTCAAGGTTTTAAGAATACTTTTATTTTATTTTTTTTTTCAAAATAAAAATTTGCCTATACAGCTTATCAGTTTTATAAGTCTGATGCTCTAATTCCTGAGTTTTTCATCAAAAAGAGAACTCTGCAGCTGAAAAAAAGCTACATCAGGAACTGAGAGAGAGAGATACGAAAGGGTACTTTAGCAGATTTAAATCTAGGTCTTAAATTTGGAATCACTCATTAAGGCATTTATAAATTTATTTTTTTTACCTATAATACATTGAAACATACAGCTAACAGTTTGATACTTATTTTAGGACTTAAATAATGAATGCCAGATTATTCAGGGTGCCAAACCCATGAATTTAAGATGCATTCTCTTCTTATGCTGCCATCAGCAGCCTCAACTCATGGTAACTCCATGCACAATAAGAAAATATTATTTGGTCTACACCATTGCTTGCAGATCAGTCCACTGTGACCCACAGAGTTCTTATTGGCTGATTTCCAGAATTAGATCACTAAGCTTGTATCCCTCTCAGCCTGGAAGCTCTACCGAATCCTGTTCAGCATCAGAGCAATATGCAATCCTTCAGTGACAAATGGATGGTGGCTGTGCATGAGGTACATTGGCCAATAATCAAACCTAGGTCTTCTGCATGGAATTCTGCCAAGGAACCACCAATGCCGCTAGGTATTTATAAAAAAACAAAAAACAAAACTCACTGACATCAAGTCAATCTGACTCATAGCAGCCCCTCCTTGGGTTTCCGAGGCAGTATCTCTATGGAAGTAGATTGCTCAATGCATCTTATTTTTCTTGTCTCTTCTCTTGTAACTACATCCAAGTCCAAAGGCAGAACGGAAGCCAAGAGCAAGGGCTCTCAGGCAGGTCTTAGATGAGGTCAGTATGAATCATGACTAGCAGAAATCAGTGTTTTCCTTAGACTGGGAAGTCCTTGAGAGTAGAGAATATGTCTTAAATCTTGAAAGGGATTAGGCCAGATCTGAAGGAAATAGGCAATGAAAGTTCAAGTATCAAATTATTTCAAAATTAAATAAATTAAATCAATTTATGCAATAAGATAGAAGGCTAAAGTTAACAAAATTTGCAAAAGAATGGAACTAAAATATCTTTAGGTACTTAAGCTTGGATAGACTTGAAGTCAACTCTCCAGTGGATCACCAAAGACTAATAATATTAATAGATAATATTGATAAAATAATAGATAACAAGGCAATGGCAATCTATCATTTTTGAAGCAAAATCCAATTCACAGCCACCAGATCATCTTTCAGTAAATGTGTGCTCCTCATCTTAGTATCAATAATGCACACTTACTATGATATGTCTTCTCTAATTAAATTGCCTGTATATGGAATATCTGTCACATACAGGGCATTACAAGAAGAGAGAAGGCATTGGTGGTTCTGTGGTAGAATTCGTACCTGCTGTGCAAGAGACTCAGGCAACGAACTCCAAGCACAGACACTTATCTTTCAGTGGAGTCTTGTGTGTTGCTATGATGCTGAACAGATTCCAAACAAAGATGTCCAATCTACTAAGATATCTGTCAATCTACTTCTGAAAATGAGCCAGTGAAAACCTTGTGGAGCACAACAGTCCAGTCCCCAAGAAATCATGGTGATGACACAGGATGGACAGCCCTTTGTCCTGTTCTGTTGTGCGTGTGGTTACCATGAATCGAGGGATGACCCAACAGCAACTAACAACAATACAATAAATATCTGGCCTATAAAAGCCTGAATACAGTGAAGAAGGCAGCTATTCAGAGAGGCCAGGATCCATCATAGAGTCATCCCATAAATGTTAGTGTGTTACAGCATCCCTTAACCATGCCACACTCTTATCCTTTGAACCAACCTTCCTAAGAGAAAGGGCTATTCAGTGAGTCCTAAAATAATTGAAACACCAGTCAAATAGAGACATTTTAACAAGGTTAAAGTATCAAACAGATGTTAGTGGAGAGGAAAATAAATAAATAACCAATCATGTCACGCCTGTTTTATAACTAACCCAACCAACTTACTTTATATCTTGCCCCTCCTTAAAACAAGCTGTAGTGTGTTCTAGTGTTAAATCAACTTAGATCAGACCTAATAACATGGTTTTCTGCCTACTGTGTGTCAGTTTCATAGTATGCATAGAGGTGATTTGCAAATAAATGACTTATTCTGTGAAAATATTTCATAGGTTAGTGTCAATCTATGTTATTTATTGTTGTTTTGGATCAGAGCTCTTATTTCAAGAGGGTTTTATGAAATGGAATCATAGATAAAAAATGTCACCCATAAGAACTAGTCGAGGTAGGAAACTAGAAAAATTGGAAGTGGGAAGAGGAGGATAGACATTTCCTATCTTAATTTTTTCCTTAACAATAATAATAACTACTGAATTTGAAACATCTTTTTACAAGACATAAGAAATATAGGGTTTGGGAGAGTTCCGGCAAGATGGCGGACTAGGCAGAAAGACTGCACAGACCCTCTTCAACAAAGAAAAGGGAAACTAATTAACACAGACACAGAAGATAATCCTGCACCCCTGAGCCTTGAAGGGAAGGATA
>NW_006921595.1:16393869-16431458 GCF_000298275.1 Orycteropus afer afer | reverse complement strand
GGTAAACTGTGGTCAATGACATGCGACAAAGTATATGTGAACTGCTGTATGCAAAGTGAATTTGCTCTGTAAATCTTCACCCAAATCACAATTAAAAAAAGGGGGGGGGGATGAAGAAAAAAAAAAAGAAATAGATGGATTACCTAAATATTTCTCCATTGTAACCTCAAGTAACATAACTTGCGTCTTTTCAGTAAAACCACACTTGCAGTACTTTCCTATGCTGGTATTACTTTCCCATTGCTACTGTAACAAACTACTACAAATCTGTGGCTTCAAAGAGCACAAACTTATTGTCTTATACTTCTAGAAGTCAGAAGTTTGAATCAGTCTCAGTGCACTAAATCAAAGACTGTGTTTCTTCTGGACGATCTAGAGGAGAAGGAGTTCCTTAACTTTTCCAGTTTCTAGAAGATGCCCATGTTTCTTTGCCCACATCCTTCCATGTTCTGCTTCTGTGTCACATCTTCATCTCTCTCTTCTTCTATCACATCTCCTTTTGTTCTTCTGATACTTCCCTCCTGCCTTGCTCTTATAAAGATCCCTGCAAATACATACCCAGGTAATCTAGAATAATCTTGCCACCTCAAGATCCTTAATTTAATCACATCTGAACAGTACCTTTTGCCATTTAAGGTAATATGTTCACAGGTTCCAGTGAAGAGGACATGGACAACTTTGGCAGGCCATTATTCAGACTACCACAAAGCCTATCTACTACTTAAATTCTTATTCCATGGAGAAGATAAGCCAATGTTCACAGATTTGCACTGAATACAAATTCAAAGACTCCTGGAAATACTCTATTTAACATCATCATTCTACACAAAAAGTACAGAATTGGCATACAAACTCAATGCAACATACTGCTGTTGAGTCAGATCCAACTCATAGCGACCCCTCCTTAGGTTTCTGAGGTAGTACCACTACGGAAGTAGATTGCCCAACCTTCCTTCCAAGGAGTGGCTGGTGGGTTTGAACCACCAAACTTCTGGTTAGCAGTTGAATGCCTTAGGCACTATGCCACCAGAGCTCCCACGTAAGAACTCATATATGTTGTTTGGAAGCTCTGTGCTTTTTCCATTGCACCAAGTTACTTACTATCACTCCTGAGCCAGAGCTTGAAATGAATTTATCTTCTTCTCTTCACTTTTTCCACCACTCATCTGTCAATGTGTCATATCATGCTGACTTGCAGGTTACTGTGATGCTGGAAGCTGTGCCATCAGTATTTCAAGTACCAGCAGGGCCCCCCATGGTAGACAGGTGTCAGTGGAGCTTCCAGACCAACAACCTAGGAAGAAGGATGTGGCCAGGTCCACTTCTGAAATAACTGACCACTGAAAACCTTATGAACAGCAGGGAAACATAGTCTGATATAGTGCCAGAAGATGACCCGCTCAAACTATGACTGAGGAATAACTGACTCGTCAAAGTAGAGGTGATTTTAATGACATAGATGGAGTAAAGCTTTTGGGATTTTCATTTGCTGATGTGGCACAATGCAAAATGAGAAGAAACAGCTGCAAAGATCCATTAATAATCAGAACGTGGAATATACAGAATATGAATCTAGGAAAATCAGAAGTTATCAAAAATGAAGTTGTCAAAATGAAATGGAATGCATGAAGATTGATATCCTAAGCATTAGTGAGCTGGAATGTACTGGTATTAGACATATTGAAAGAGAACCATGTGGTCTACAATGCTGGGAAAGACAAAGAGGAATGGTATCACATTCTTCATCAAGAAGGACATTTCAAGATCTCTCCAGAAGTATAATGCTGTCCATGATAGGATAATATTCATACACCTACAAAGAAGACCAGTCAACGCTACTATTATTCAATTTTATACCAACTACTAAAGCCAAAGGTGAAGAAAATGAAAGTTTTGACCAACTTCCACAGTCTGAAATTGATCAAACATGCAATCAAAATGTATTGATAATTACTGCTGATTGGAATGTTAAAGTTGGAATCAAAGAAGAAGGGCTGGTAGCTGGAAAATATGGCCTTGGTGATAGAAACAACACCAGAGGTCGCATTGCAGAATTTTGCACAACCAATGACTTATTCATTGCAAATACCTATTTTCAACAACAAAAACAGTGACTATACACAAGGACCTATGGTGTGGAGAAAAGGAATTAGCACCAAGTACTTGGCCATATGCTACAAAAGCCTGGAAGTTCCAAATCAAAGCTGTTCTCCCTTCAGTGACATAGCCCAGCTACTTTATAGTTTGCAAGACGCAGATGACTCAACTTTTCTTGCTGAAAGTGAAGAAGACTTGAAGCATTTATTGATGAAGATCAAAGACTATAGCCTTCAGTATGGATTACACTTCAGGGTAAAGAAAACCAAAATCCTCACAACTGGACCAAAAAGCAACATCATGATAAATGGAGAAAAGACTGAAGTTTTCAAGGATTTCATTTTACTTGGATCCACAACCAGTGCCTATGGAAGCAGGAGTCAAGAAATCAAATGACATATCACATTGGGAAAATCTGATACAAAAGATCTCTTTAAAGTGATAAAAAAAACAAAGATGTCACTTTGAAGATAAAGATGTGCCTGACCCCAGCCATGGTATTATTATTATTATTATTATTATTATTATTATTTGGGTCAAAATTTACAGAGTAATTTCATTTTCCATACAACAGTTTACACACATTTTGTTTCAGGACATTGATTGTAATCCCTGTAATGTAACAGCTCTCTTCCCACTCCCTTCCTGTGGTTACCTTTTCCCTGTGTCCTTCTTTCCTAAGCATTCCTGCCTTCTGAAGTATATCCCTGTGCAAATACTGTCCTTCTGATCTCCCACAGTTAATTGCTCCAAGGAGTGCACCTACCTGGTATAAATGTTCACCTTATATGCCTGCCTATTGTTTGACTGGAAAGCACTAGAATGAGTTCAATTCCAGGCCTGAAGAGTGACAGGGGGCCATATAGTCTTGGGGGTTTCACCAGTCTCTATCTGACCAATAACCTTGGTCTTCTTGTAATTATTATTATTTTGAGTTTTGTTCCACATTTTTCTCCCACTCTATCCACGATCTCCTACACTGATCCCTTTCCAAGTAGTTGACCATGGTAGCTGTGCACCATCTACTGTTTCTGGTCTCACTGTCATGTAGCCAAGTCATGGTTACCCTTAAAGGGTTAATGTGAGAAGTGAATGAAATAAAGTACATAAAGTGCTTATCCTATGCCTGCATGAAAATTTTCACAAAAAAATATGAGCATTAGAGGCAGTTTCAGGAAACTTAAAATAGTTTTAGGAAAATTCAAAAATATACTCTGGGTCAAATGTGGGAACACTCATGTATTTACAGCATTTAGGATGCTATTTTTACTTGCTAGCACCTAAAATTACCTCATAGAAAGAGAATAAATGATGTTAAGAAAGTAAAAATTAGCATCATATGCACATGAGAGCTGTACAATGAATAAGAAAGACCACAGAAGAACTGATGCATTTGAATTGTAGTGTTGGCAAAGAATGTTGAATGTACCATGGACTGCTAGAAGAATGATCAAATCTATCTTGGAGGAAATGCAGCCAGAATGCTCCTTAGAAGCAAGAATAGCCAGACTTCGTCTCTCATGCATTGGTCATGTTGTCAAAGGTACCAGGCCCTGGAAAAGGATATTGTGCTTAGTACAGTAGAGGGTCAGTGAAAAAGAAGACCCTCAACAAGATAGATCAACCCAGCAGCTGAGATGATGGGCTCGGGCATGGCCATGATTGTGCGGATGGTGCAGCCCCAGGTAGTGTTTTGTCCTGTGATACATAACGTCACTATGAGTCAGAACCGACTGGACAGTACCTTCCCTTTTTGCTCCTGGATTCCACTGTTGCTGTTATTTCCCTTTGTCCTGAAATTAGATTTATTAAATAGAATTTTACACTAATTTTTACTTTCTTACCATCATTATTCTCTTTCTACAAAGTAATTTTATGTGCTAGCAAGTAAAAATAGCATCCTAACTACTGTAAATACATGTGTTCCCACTTCTGACCCAGTGTATACTTTTGAATTTTCATGAAACTATTTTAAGTTTCTTGAAACTGCCTCTAACAGTCACATTTTTTATGAACATTTTCATACAGGCATGGAAAAAGCACTTTGTGTACATTCATTCAGTCTTCACATTAACCCTTTAAGGGTAACCAGTTGCCATCGAGTTGATTCTGACTCATGGTGACCCCATGTGTGCAGGGTATAACTGTGCTCTAGAAGGTTTTCAAAGCTGAAACTTTTCAAAAGCAGTTAGTCAGGCTTTTCTTCCAAGAAGTCTCTGGGTGGGTTTCAACCACCACCTTTGAGTTAGTAGTTAAAATCTTAACTGTTTGAGCCACCCAGGGACTCTTCTTGTAAGGGTAAATATTAATAATATCTTTAAAGAAAAGAAAAGTAAAGTTTAAGGAAATTTTAAAAAAAGAAAAACAAAAAGAATTGGACTCTGGGTTTCAAAGTTTGTCTAATTCCGGAGTCTACAGTCTTGATCCTGGCACCAACCTCTCTGTCCACATATTTAATCAGGCACAATGGCTGGATGAGTTGAGGATGCATTCTTTGGTTACAGGACTGCATTTGGTGTGAGGATGAAATCAATGTTTGGGCAGCAGCTACACAGTCTAATTAAATTAACCAGCCACACCCTGAAAACACTCTCTGCATCCACATCACTGAAACATGACTAAATTTAGCCCCAGTGATGAGATCTGTTTTTCCTTTAGTGTTTGCTTGCAAGTAAGTAAGTGCTGTGGATTCAGATACTTTTTACATGTGCAAGATTGGAAAGATATGAGCATTACAACCCAAGATAAAATGAGAAAGAGGCACAATTCTGAGACACAAGCATAGTTTAGTATCTGTGACTATAGTGTCCATGGAAACATGCAGAAAGTGTCACCAAATGCAATTAAGTTTGGTAGACATGCTCTCATAGTGATTTATACTTAATTATCAAGGTTCAGTTTAAGCCTACCACGATGTTTTTCCTTTTAAATTTCTTGAGCATCTACTTAAAGAAAACATTTAATTTATTGAGATTCCAGAAAAGCAAAAATTAAACAATTAGGTATTAAAAATTAGAAAAGCTATAAATTCACTGTGGCATTATTGAACTGAGGGAAAGAATGGACTAATAAACTGATCTGTGTTTTTGACAGTGTAAATGATGGAATGCTTTTATTTATAAACCATGTAAAATTTGTTATTGAAAGGTATTTCATTTGATCATCAACTGTTCTACATCACAGTAATATAATATAATAGGATGTTGTTGTTGTTGTTGTTGTTATGTGCCGTCGAGTCAGCCCTGACTCATAGCGACCCCTCCTTGGGTTTCCGAGGCAGTATCACTACCGAAGTATATAATAGGATAAAGGTTGATTATATTAAACTAGGAGCACTTTCTGCACAATTGCAAAGCAAACAGAGAGAAAAAAGAGAGAGAGAGAGAGAAAGAAAGCAATTTGAGAACACTCAAATAATAAAGAATGTAGTATGAACTAGCAATCAGTTTAGGACTAGAAGGAAAAGAGTCCATCACCAAATCGTCACAAAATCTAAAACGGTACAAATTTAAATTTAAATTCCTAATCCCATGGCCCCAAAGGTAAGAAATTTGAGCAAAATTATAATTTGTGTACGCCAGCTTCATAAATTTCTTTCATCTCCAATACCTAGAGCTAAATCTTCCAAGAAGAGAGAGGTTAATGGGCAGTAAATTAGCCAAAAAGGAAAGGATGTGATGGGACAGTATGTGCTGGGTGCCAAAGGAAAGCAGGAACAGGAGCTGGTTGTGGAAGACCAGAGCAAGGTCAATAGCATTCCCAAGGAGAAAACCTCCAAACTGTCAAAGAAAAGGTAAATGACTTTCTTTTTTTTTAAGTGACACCAGCATTTATTATTTTCTTTGTAATTGCTCAACCCACCAAAACTTAAAGGTAAAAAAAAGCTCAATTAGTAATAATTGTTTCTAAGACACCAGTGTGTGAAAAATAAAATATTTGAAAATAGTTTGCAATCACGAAGAACTGAATGTTCCAATGCCAATTTCAGTGACTAAGAACCTTTCGAACAGACCATTTGATAGGTATTAGAGACTTCCTTCTTCACAGTTGGACTGGATTCCAGAAGTGAACGTTGTCCTAAATATAAAATGGAAATTAAAAAATTCAACAGTGTCTTCTAAAATGCCTACTTTCTGATCCTGAATCCAATCCTAAACTACGTATAAAGTAATGAACATAAATGCTGAATAGTGCAATCTGCAGTGGATCAAATGATCACGAAATTAAGTAATAATTCTGGGAAATGAATACTGAGAAATAAAAAGAATTATAAATTGGAATAATCCTGCTAGCTAGTAACTGTAGTGAAAATATTAACAATAACAAAGTATTATACACCCACATTCATTGAGTATACACTTACCAGTTGTGACTGAGACTTATAGACGTTAACTTGCTGACAATAGGAAAGAGTCTATTATTATTTAAATTTGACCAAATAGAAAAACTGAGACACAGAGTAGTTAAGAAACCTGCCCAAGATCAAACATCAAGGAAATCACAGAATGAGGATTCAACCCAAAATATCTGATTCCAGATGCCACACTCAGCTAATCAATTTTCCCTCTAAGATAGAATTGCAAACTCATTTTTCTCTGTAAGATGGAAAGACGTCTATGAGTTTTTCACACAAAAAAATAACTTGCTGTTTCCCTCCTCCTTACACTGCAAAAACGCAAAAGTGCATGGTTCCTCCTTGGTTAACACGCTGTCATAAGGCTGGATTTTTTTTCTACCCACTTACACTCTGGAATAAAAAGGAAAAAAAAAAAAAAAACCTCACACACAATCCAATTACAATTTGGAGGGATTAAAATGCAGCTAGCTACTCTAGCAGTAGCATGTGTTCCCAAATCTTCAGTCTCCCATGCCTTCAGACACACACACAAATGTAGGGGGAGATTAGACCTTGGCATCTACAAAGATTGTTCCTCACTGCTGAATCATCCCTGCTATCTTTGGTTTCAGGTTGTTTATCATAACTCTTTTGTTCTTTTTGCAACCCACATGCCAATGCCTCATTCCTCTATTTAGTTAAGATAAAAAAGATCTTGATAGCCGTATCATGCAAAACCAAGTCAGATTTACAAATGTTGTAACAGAAAAGTGGTAGCATGCACTGGATGAAATGCTGGCTGAAAAGCCAAGTCATCAGAAGTGGTACAAGTGTGCTTAAATATGCTGACACTCCTATTAACATGAAATAACTTACCAAATTTTGTAAAATAAATACAGCCTCAAGGAATGAAATTGTTTTAAAATTGGTGTTTCTAATGATGGACTCTAAAATTCTATATATTTCCATGTACTGACAGAAGTCCTTAGGTCAATAAACTACATGATATCAAAGTGTTTGATGTGATCACTAGTGAATTATATCACAAACCCAGCACATACAGTATAAGGAAGGCACAAACCTTACAAAATTTTGCTGATATCCTTCTGAAATATAAGAGACCACATACCATAGTTGTTACATTATCTATTGCATTTCAAGTTGCTCCTTCCATGAAAGTTAGTATCTTCCTGAAATCTCCACAGTATATCAGATGTAAGTTAACCCTCCTCCTTTCTCCATGTTACTTTTTATGAAAGTAGATTGTAGAGCCAAAGTCAAAACATACTTTCTTTGATTTACTCAAAATTATTCTAAAATTTATATCACTTTTGTTGTATGCCATCAAGTCGGACCCGACTCATAGTGACCCTTCCTTGGGTTTCCAAGGCAGGATCACTACGGAAGTAGATTGCCCCATCTTCCTTCCGAGGAGTGGCTGGTGGGTTTGAATCGCCAGCCTTCTGGTTAGCAGTCAAGTGCCTTAGGCACTATGCTACCAGAGAGTATATAAACCAAGGACCCAACAGCTGACTCCTAGCTCTCCATCTAGATTCACTGATAGGCATCAGAGAGGTGCCGAGATAAGCATATTTTTCAAAAATGGTCTATAGTCTACATCAGAGTTAACCAAAAACAGGTTTTGATGCACTGTTCTAGACAAAAGAAGAAAGCTGTCCCAAACCAGCAATTTTATATAGAGAATTCATGAGTAATATTTTGAAATTGAACATAGGTAGAGCATTTAATGAAGTCCAATAAAAGTTAATTATTTTCTCTGTTGCAGTGTAGCTCTTGCCTCCATTTTTTAGTCTTTTCGCAATGTGTTCTGAATTTCCTATATATAATAAAAAGAAGAGCTGTTAATTTTCTAAAAGTCTATTTAGCACCTTCAATGAGCTCTTTTAGTTTGCTATATACAACAGAATATTTAAATTTACTTAATATTCAAATAACTTTATTTGGAGAACAATCTAATTAACCTCTATTATGTAATATTTTTACACAAAAATGGATTGGGTAAATACATTACTGTCATAGAGCAAGGTTTATTTACTTTATTTCAATACACTTTGAGCACTTCGAAATAAAAGAAAAAAAAACTAGAATGTCTACATACTTTAAATACAATATGTTTAAAATACTTTATTTTAGAATTATGATGGTAGACAATAGCATTACTTATTTATTTCAAGTGATATCTTTTTTTTCCTTAAAGAAAAAGCATAAGAAATATTTTACTTCTGTTTTACAATTATAAGTAAGTTGTTTTACAATTTTAAGTAAGTTCTCATATCATGACTGTGATTCATGATCATGCTCTAGGCTTATTTTTAACAATCCAAATAAAGTACTGAACACAAAGTAGGCATTCACTGTTTGTTGACTTGATTTTTATTTTTGAACAGAAGTAGATAAATCATTTAAAATAACACTGTAAGATAAACTGTTTTCTCTACTATAAGCTAAGGCTATGTTAGAGAAATCATATATGTTCAAGCTACATATGATATTCTTCCCTTTCCTCGTCCCAAAAACAAAGATCTAAGACTCTTTTTAAGGATTGTATTTAAGTGTTTACTTCAAATGTTAATAGATAAGTCACTTTGGTATAATAGAACTTCATGGTTGCTAAACAATAACTCTTTCAATTGTATAGAATTATATACAAAACTTAAGACTTGGAATAAAGGAATGATTCAATAGGTCCAACTTTACTGTTGGACAGCATTTCCTTCAATGGCCGTAAAATATCAGAATTTTAAAATAGATTTTTTGTCCAATAACAATGGCTGATTCAATACAGTCATTATTGATGGTGATCATGAATAAAATTACTCCTTTCAAAGGTCAATTATGTGGATTCCAGCCGATGAGTTGACTTTGACTCATTGTGACCCCCTCCTTGGGTTTCTGAGGCAGTATCTCTACGGAAGTAGATTGCCCAGTCTTCCTTCCAAGGAGTGGCTGGTGGGTTTGAACCACCAGCCTTCTGGTTAGAGTCAAATGCCTTAGGCACTATGCCACCAGAGCTCCCAATTCAGTTAATTTAGTCAATAAAATGTAAAACTCTTGTCATTTAGTTTTAGCATCCTACAGAGTTGTTGAAACCCAAAGGGGGTCCCTATGAGTCAGAATCAACTTGATGACAGTGAGTGGTTTGTTTGTTTTTTTTTTTTTTTTTGGTTTATACACTTGTTGGTTGAACCTTTTTTACTTTTCAACCAGTTACACCTTCTATAGATGTTGTGAGAGGAGACATTTAATGGAGTTTAAGACTCAGATAACACATTCAGCCTAATCTGCATTGTAGTGCCATGTGACACTACAAGATAAGGTCTAATCTTAGTTAGGAAAATCATTTGGTTGGGTTTTAAAAAGTACTTTAAGAAATAATAAACCTAATTCATGAAATTAGGTTATTTCCTCAGCTAGCCTACCTTTACCCATTATTGTACTTAATCTAGGAATATTGAATTGTGGGTCTCAGTTTAAGGAAACCATGTGGTGTAGAAGATTGCAGGAAGTTCCCCCTTCCAGAGCCAGGACTGTCTTCTCCCAGAAAACAACCCATTGGTCCAATCATATATCTCATTTTGCCACCAACAGGCTTTCATTCTCAAAAAGGGCATGCCCAAGGAAGGACAATTCACAAAAGAAGAAATAAATACAGCAAATAAACCAACGGGGAAAAGTTTAGAAATACACAGTTTGCAAATTAAAACAATAATGAAATTGATTTCTTCCTTATTAAATGAACAAAGATTAAGAACCGAGTACTGCTGAGATTTAAAGTTAATTCTCTCTACCACTGTTTGTTGGAATATAAACTGCTAACATAACTTGCTGGAGGGTAACCAGGTCATCTCTATCTAAACCAAATGCCAAACCCACTTCTAATAAGTCAATTTAGACTCAGCTCAACCCTACAGGATGGCCTCATAGGATTTCCAATACTGCAAATCTTCATAGAAGTAGACTGCCATGTTTCTCCCATGAGATGGGTGGTGAGTTTGAACTGCTAACTTTTTGGTTGCAGCCAAGTGCTTTAACCACTGTGCCACCAGAACTCCTTTAATTTCTATCTAGAAGAGCCTTTCAAATGTTCTTATCCCTCAGGAATCTCTTCCTTTTCAAGTATCCTAAGGAAATCACCAGAATTTAGAACAAAGTTGTACACAAGAATGTTCAATGCAGTCTTGTTTTTAATATTGATCATTTGGAAATAACAACATGTCCATTGTTAGGTGAATAAATTTTTGATGCCTGCATTCCATACTGTATTTTTTAATACTAAAGGATAAAAAAGACTTATATGTTTAAAAAAAAAAATCACAGAAAAAAAGTGATTGGAAGTAAAGACAATAATTCAGAACCTATTTCAAAACTGTAGTGTCCCAGAAGTGAGATTAAGGCGATTTGCTTTCCCTGCTCCTTCATAATTTCCTGCACGTGCCAGAGTGTCTTCAGTGAGCATCTGATTATCTTGAAAAAAGAAAAGTTTAAAACTTTTACTAAGATGGGAAGTTTTGGGATTAAGATGGAAGTAAGATAATTATACAAGGTGTATACTTTTATGTGAATGCCTCCTTTAGAATCCACAGAGGTAATTATATTTTTAAGAGATATCTATTGATCCAAATATCTAATTGGTTTTAAGAGACAAAATAAAGTGGAAAAAAAAGGTCGGGCAGTTTTCTGGCAAGAGCTACCATCAAGCAGGCCTCCAATGTTAGTTTCCCTAAACTTCCTCACGTCCCATTTCTGAACACTCGCAGGAGTGGCTGTATTATTGCCCAGTAAAAGCTGAATCTAAGGTGTAGCTGATTTATAAGCTGGGGTTCTTAAAAATCCCCTGTTTACAGGTAAAAAACAGTCTGTATTTTTCTTAATAACTTATCTGAGTGCCATATATGACCTGTTAATATTGTTTTACTTGATCTCTTTGAACTGTGTGAAGGCAAGATGGATAAACCTTAGATGCCAGAGTCCTTCTCCCCCTCATTTTATTAGCCTGTTTTGTGCATGAACTACACAGCGTTATTCTCATTGTTTCTGGGGAAAATCACAAACAATAATTACCAAGAGACAGAAAAATTAAATTAATAGCATAAATTAAATTAATAGCATAAATTAGCCACAGGAAAGAAAATCATTTAAAATAGATGACATGTTGCTTTTTGATAAAATGTCATAAATAAATAAGTAGATATAACTTGTGTACTTGTATTTCCTCAAGCAATGCTTCCACAGAAGGAAAAAAAACCTTCCTGAGACAAGAGAACTTCAATTACGGATAATATGAAAATAATTTACAGAATACCTAGCAAGTGAATTCTATATGCAGTACTATTGTTACCTACTTAAACATGACTTCTGATAATAGAGGAGTCCAGATTTGTGCAGTTTAAATAAGAACAATACAACCAGAGAAGGCGTGCAAAGTACCTGAGAAATAGAATACACAGGAACAAAACTTTAGTGTACAGTCTCACCTGCATGGATCTAATCAATAGAAATGACATGTTTTTAAGATGCTTCCTTTTTTTTTTACAGCATAGATTTTAGAAAGAACTGTGGAGTTGCAGGCTAAGAGTCATTAGCATAATATTGCTTTCTTGGAATCTAGGTAAATGCAGTTTCTTAGTAAACCCATGTTTCAGGGTAGCACTGGAGTTCTAAATGTGTAAGAATAGTCCAGAACAAATCCAAATAAGCTGGAAAACAAGAAACACAAAAATAGTGGGATTCATTTCATAAACTCAACCTTCTGGGTAACAAGCAAGCCCTAATTTTATTATGTTCTGTATTCTTTCTTCATAATGGTACAAAATGCTACCTTTAGCACTTTTACTTTCTTTTTATATAGCCTTACTTACTGTAAAATCCCATATATAGACTAATATTCTACCCTGACTTTTTTTTTTAATTTTACATTTATAAATACATGAATTTCACTTTAAAAAAAAAAAAGCAAAAAACAAACAGAATACCCAGTCAAATTTGATTTGGAAAAAAAAACACATGTAATTTTTAAAACAGGAGCATAATTTTTAGCATATGTCCAAAATAATTGAATTGAGCATATTCATGCTAAAAATTTATTTATCTAAAATTCAAGTATAACTGGGTGTCTTATTTTTTATCTGACTGTCCTGGGGTAGTGAAAATATATTCCAAAGAGAGAATTTTTTTTTCTTCTTTATAAGACTATAGTCTTACTTAAATAAAACAAAAACACATACACTTTTATTGATCAACAGAGTGTTAAAAATACATCTCATATTTTTAAGACTATGCTCTAAACTCAGTTGCTTAGTACAATGACCCTAACATCTAAGTTGAAAAATGTTGTGGGAAATAAAATAAATCATCCCATTATTTATATTTTGCAGTTGCTATGTGAAGAACAGTAATAATGAATAAATGAGTCATTTAAAATTGTAGTATTAAAAACAGGTATGTTAAAACAGACTACTGCTAATATTATTTTTTTATAATTTTAAGTGATAATATTGACCATTTAAAATTTAATTTGTTGCTTCTATATGTGAAATTAAAAGCAAAACTGAATCAAGACATGTTTTCTCACATTTCAGTTAACAATGGAAGAAACAAAAATCTTTCATTCTAAGAAACCATATTTTAAAAACATTCCTGAGAATACCTTTCTACTTAACTTAATAATTTGTCATATAGTCTCAGCATAGGCAAGCTGACCAAGGGGTGGGAGGAAGTCATCATTTTTCTAAGCTACATTCTACCACTGACTTTATTTGTTGCCACTATTTCTTCACTAAAAACTACACAACAATGACAAAACTACACCAATATTGTCTTCTTAGCTATGACAAATATGCCATAGCAGTATAAGATATCAGTAGGGAAAACTACAGATATTCCACATATTTTCACCTTTTCTGAAAATCTAAAATTATTCCAAAATGAGAATTCATTTAAAAAATATAAAGTAAAAATCCATGCCACTGCTTTTGAAGCATACAAAAATAAAAGCAGTCACAAAACACTTTACAGACATAAATACTGTGTCTCTAAAATAGGGATTTATTGTATCCCTGTTGTGAAAGTAAAATGTTCTCTGCAAAACAACAGGTGGGATTTTAAGAAAGAAAAACTTTACTGATCTTCTTGTATATACATATTAAATATTCAAGTGAACATGTCACTAAGCAATGTATGATCATATTTAATAATTATACTAAATAAATTTATATCTTATGCTTTCTACAAAGTCTATGTATCCAAAGAAGACACAATGTTCTATTACCAGAATATTTAGAAAATTGTTCTACTGCCCTTTATTTATTACTGTTACATCATTCCATCATGAAAATTCACTAAAAGACGTCAATAAATGAAACCAAACACACTGCCATGGAGTTGGATCTGACTCATGGAGACCCTTCCTTGGATTTCCGAGGCAGTATCACTACAGAAGTAGATTGCCCAACCTTCCTTCTGAGGAGTGGCTGTTGACTTTGAACCTCCAGCCTTCAGGTTAGCAGTCAAATGCCTAGGCACTATGCAGCAGAATTCCTAAAAGATGAAAATAGTGAGGGTATAAACTCACTGCCATCAAGATGATTCCAACACATAGTGACTGTCCTGGACTTTCAAGACTGTAAATCTTTAAGGAAGCAGACTACCACATCTTTCTCCCATGGAGCTCCTGCACCTTTTATTTAGCACCTTTTATTTAGACCTTTTATTTAGCTTTAGCCACAGCACCATCAGAGCTCCTTAGTGAGGGTATAGGAAATATAACATATGTGTTCTTTACCTAAACTTAACCACTGCACTCTTAAGCCAACTAGTGTTTTAATGAGAGTAAAAGTTATTTTGCCTCAGAGCTGAAAAGTTACTGAATTGTCACCTCTAAGAATCTTCTTTTCTTTAAAGTTTTGGGAGAAATAGAATTTAATGTTATCAAAAAGATTGTTTTCATATGCCTAAGGCATTTGACTGCTACACAGAAGGCTGGCGGTTCAAACCCACCAGGCACTCCTTGGAAGGAAGGTTGGGCAATCTACTTCCATAGTGATACTGCCTTGGAAACCCAAGGAGTGGTCCCTATGAGTCGGATCCAATCGACGTTGGCAGTGTGGTTTTTTTTTTTTTTTTCTGTTTTTTGTAGATAAAATCTGTCCAAATTCTGTTAAAGAGTAGATATAACTCAAAAATCTTTTAAAGTATCAATGAATCACTGTGGATATCTTTTAAATGCATTTCCACCTGCAGTGTGGTTTTTTTTTTTTTTTTTTCTGTTTTTTGTAGATAAAATCTGTCCAAATTCTGTTAAAGAGTAGATATAACTCAAAAATCTTTTAAAGTATCAATGAATCACTGTGGATATCTTTTAAATGCATTTCCACCTGCACTAGGTTCCCCCTCCTCTACAAAGGCTGTTATTGTTTGTTAAATTGAAAGGGGAAAGGACCTGCTTAGGCAAAAAAAAAAAAAAAGAAGAAGAAGAAGAAGAAGAAGCCAAAATAAAGGATAGGAGCTTCAGAGAGAAGTAAAGCATTGATCAGTGTGTGAGAATGAGCACTAAACTTCCTGAAATGATGGGTAACCTGATGATAGGGTGCCCACATAATTAGGGGCATTAAATTAGGTGCAAAATTTGGCAGTGTAGATCCTTTATTTTCCATTGTAGTAGACAATCACCTGAACTCTGTGTGTGTTGGAGGGGGGGGGTCTACTTTATTTCTTCAGTTTCAGTACTTAAAATGGAGAGGCTATAATAGTAAAGCTGAAGGATCATTCCCCCCCCCCCCAAAGATGTAAAGATAGCCCAAGGTGAAGTATTGAGAGTTTTTCAACACTTCATAGAGTACAGGGTGAAATGAGCATAATGTAAATCAACTCATTGTTTGGGCCCTTTCAAATTAGTTGCCCAGAGAAGAGTGAAAACTTGATAAGCAGGCTCCGGTTTCTATGTGTTGGCTTAGAAATCTTAAAGCTTGAGGGAGCCCCATTCATTAAAGCGAAGATATTTAAAGGGAAGAAAAGTAAACAGGGAAAATGCTATGCAATGAAACACTGGTGTGAATGGTGTTTAAAAAAATTTCTTTAAAAAACAAAACAATAAAGAGTTCCATTGTGCTTTTATATTACAAATTTAGAATTCTGTGATTTAGATTAAAAGTCAGATTTCCTTTAGAGTATTAAAATGCTATGACTCATTTACCACATCTATCAGTTTATGCTGTTTCTTACCTGGCTTGGAGAAAAATTAAATAGAAGTCAAAATCTCAAGGAATTGTAGATTGCTATTTTGAATGAAGCAACAAGTTAGTTTTGTCTGTTTTTTCCTTTTTAACATCCCTCCCTGAAAAGCCCATTTCTGAACTACAAACCAGGTAGTTCAAACGTATGGTGGAGGCAGCTCTAGGTCTCTACCCTTCTCAAGAATCAAGTGGAAAAAAAAAAAAAAAAGAAAAGAAAAGAAAAGAAAAAGGCACTAAGAGAGATGGCAAGACTAAGTCCAGGTAACTAGAACCAAATTCCAAGTAACTCATCTGTCTTTTCCAAGACAATGTGGCCTCAGCTTTCACCAGTGTATGCTCTGTCTTGATAGGAATGCATATTTAATCATTAAAGTAGCTTTTACCCTCAAAGATCTTTTAATAAGAGATTTTTTAAAGTATTTAAAAACCATAATAAAACTTTTTTTCTTAAAGAAAGGTGAGAGCGAGGAACCAACTAGATCATCTGCATGGAGATTTGAAAGACTGGAGGTGCAGTGGTTTAGCACTGCACCACTCACCCAAAGGTCAGCGAACCCACCAACCCTTCGCTGAGGTTAAAAGATGTGGGAGAACTCTGTAGCAGTCTGCTTCTGTAAAGATTTACAGCCATGGAAACCCTATGGGGAAGTTCTACTCTTTCCTTGGGGAGTTTCTATGAATCTGAATCAACTGGACCACAGTGGGTTTGGTGTGTTTTGGTTTTTGGTGTTTTTTTTTTGGGGGGGGGTTGTGTGTGTGTGTGTGTGTGCTTGTGTTTGTGGCTGTTCCTTGCGAAGCTTCATTTAGCATTGAGTTTATTGGGGAAATTCTGTTCTTGGTGACAGCTCAGTGGGAATTCCCACTCCAACAACCCATGAAATGTTACTGCATAATTATTCGCCTTCTGAGGCCCATTAGAACTTATCAGCAGAGAAAGAAATTTAATTTAAACTCACCCCTCTGTGCTAAGGAATTACAGGGACGTGAGATCAAAGTGTGAAGCTCTGTCCTTCAGTGGTTTGCAACACCTAGGCACAATAGGGTGAGAAAACGCGGCATTCCAGCGCTTCCCGGCTTTCCGGACCCCGGAGAGAGGGGGGTGGGGGCCTCGTCACTGGCTGGTTTGAGGGAGGGGGGGGGTGGCAGCTCCGGAGGTGAACGTGTCAATTATGTCCTGAAGCTCCTGGCGGTCAGATTGCTTCTACAGGCAGCTAGCAGGGGCTTCTAGAGCGAGGCCTGCACTGAAGGCTAGACAGTCTTCCTTCCCCGCTGTGGGGATCAGGATCTGTCGAGCCCGGGGATTGAGCCACAGGCGGGATGTGGCTGAATTCATGTCACGTACAGATGTGCATCTCTGAGAACTCCCTGAACACAAGTCCTGAAGAAGATGTTTACGCAGCAGCCTTATCACAGGGTGCCTTAAAAGCAGAGGTGGTAGGTGCACATCCGTCATGATCCCCACGTTTAACCCTTGCCACACGTGGACAGTAGAGCAGCGCCCAAGACTTGCGCAAGAAGCTGACAAGACTAGAGGGCCTGAGGCCTACTGACGCCCGGTAGAGTCTTGGACGGTGTGAAAACTTGGGTTTATCAGGACTCTACTCTTTCCTCAGGCTGCCCAAGGAATAGCAAGAACATGCTCCAAGTAAGGGTCTTTAAAGCAAAATGAAGTTTTCCGAGGGGCTGATCTATCGTCTTCCCCTTTCAAACGTCCCAACAATAATGAGACCTAGAAAATGTTACTATATCCTCAAGTATCTAGTTGCCCAAAGGGTCAGGAGAGACAAAAGGAGAGGAAGGAAGAGAAGTAAACTTAGGAAAGGTCGTTGGGTTTTAGGTACAATGGGAGGGAAAAAAAAAAAAGTTGAGTTCTGTCCAATAGGTTGTGTGTGTGTGTGTGTGTATGTGTGCAGTTTCCAACTAACTAGCCTTCAGGGTGGGTAAACTATTCTTTAATTTCTGAAATAAAAAGGGCAAAGAGTTCTTGTCAATTAGATTTAATTTTTCTTTCTTTAAAACAGTGAGGAAAAAAAGTGCACGAGTTCCTCCAGTTGGGTTCTGGAAAACTAACAA
This sequence comes from Orycteropus afer afer, assembly GCF_000298275.1. NCBI lineage: Eukaryota > Metazoa > Chordata > Mammalia > Tubulidentata > Orycteropodidae > Orycteropus > Orycteropus afer. The sequence continues at coordinate 16,413,701 of NW_006921595.1, read as the reverse complement.
CACGAAAAATATAAAAATTCCCACGCATCGAGAACATTGCACTTTGTCGACCGCTATGGGAAAGAGGAGACGGGTGTGAGTGAACACAAAGCAGTTTGGTCAAGAAAAGAACAGGGGTGAGGGGGAGATGCGGTACAGGAGGGTAAACGGTGGTTGGCTAGCTCAGAGAAAAATCGAAACAAGTTAGGTAAGAACAACATCAGCCGTTCCACGCCACGGCAGGCCTGGCACAGCACCCCAGGACAGCCCGGAAGGCCAGGCGCTAGGATGGAGGGCAGCACTCTGTAAGAGAGAGTGCTGGAGATTTGGAGATCAAGGAACAGGAAGGGACTCCCCCCACCCCAGTCAACTCTAGCGCCTTTGGGAGAGGAGAGGCGCGAGTGGGGTGAGCTCACTGCAGTGATTCCCACGGTGGGTTCGCCCAGCATCCAAGGCTGGCGCACCACAGGCCGGCCTCAGGCGGGCGTCGCTCGCGCCGACTGCGCTGCAGAGCGGGCTCGGGGCACAGGGTGGCGCTCGCTGTCCGCGCAGCTGGCGGAGGCGGCCGCGGCGCCTTTGTGTGCGCGGGGAGCGGCGCGGGGCGGCCCCGGCAGGCAGCCACAGGGGGCCAGCGAGAGGGGGCCGGGACTCGCTAGGAGACCCCATGACCGCCGCCCCACCCTCCGCCGCCACCTGCGGTCAGACTGCGTGGCTGGGCGGTGTCCGAAACCTTCCTGGAGTATTCAGAGATTTGAGGGGGCTCGGCACGTCCAGGAAGAAAAAGGAAAAGAGGAAAGCTGGTGGTAGTGTTTAGAAAGACGGAGTAATTCATTCTCCCGGACTTAAAACCTCTCCCTGAATCCCTGTTAAAAAAAAGAAAACTTTTGAAGTCTGGACCTCGCTAAGAGGCCTCCAAGTGAAACAGAGCACGTCTGCAAAGTTTCCTCCCGCGCAGCGAGAAGTGATTGCGCGAGAGTGAAGTTGAGGGGTGCGTTTAAAGGAAGATGCCCCGGAAGATGGGCTTGAAAGAATGGCGTTACAACAGTGAAAGGCACGGCTTTGAGCGGGCGTTTTATTCTTGATTCTAAATCACACTGATCCCTCCTCGCTGCCCCTAGTACTCTAGCTCCGACTGACTATCGTTAGGAACTGAAGCAAAATGTATAAGGCTGCTTCCTCACCACCAGGAGACTTCACAGAAAATTAAATTAAATTAAACACGCGCCCAGGGACCAAAGAAAATAGATTCCTCCCCAATCCACTTGCTGTAGCAAATGAACACTTCTGCGCAAACGGAGTGCAGCGAACCTAGAGATGGCCACTGACGCGCATCCCCTTAAACCACTGCGGCTCACCCCGGGATAGTAAGGAATTATCGTCTTTCCTTTAATCTGGAAGCAAGGAGACAGGGCGCACGCAAATTCTGAATCTTATTTTTAAATAACAACAGTTGTATATAGAACATCAAAAGATGTCACCCAGAACGACAGCCTTAACTTAAAAATAAGCACGTCATTTACTGTGCACATCACTCCTTTTGATTATTTTGCCATTATCTTGAAATACTAGAATATTAGAAATATAGAAGCATTAGAATTAATCTGCCGGGCCATTACAAAAATCAGAAAGAAAAGCAGATGTGGAAACCATACTTTAAACGAAAGAAAGAGGCGATGATAATGGGGTGAGGGTGGGGATGGAAGGGTTTAGGGGTGTGAAGAGAAATAAAAAGCCTGTTTGGACAGAAGCAAAAATCATTAGGAAAATAAATACCCGAGTCTATTCTAAATCTCTGTGTCAGGTCTATCTCCCTTAGATGGTATTTGTATGGAAAACTGAGCAAAATGTTGAAGTCTTTCATTATGTTTATTTATCTCTACCATTTTAGGCAATGAGAGAATAATCAAATCCATGCTTTTTTCCTTCTACAAGTCCTGCATTAATTTCCTTGCCTAAAAGATCATCTTACCTTTGAGCAAATCCTCCACAAGAAAAATATTTATTTTCAAAAAATTCCTCCACAGGCTTCCTGTAATAGTCCATTCAATAATCTCACTAAAAGATGTGGGAGAGATGAAACTGTTGATAGCAGGATTATCGATCTGCTCAGTCAGAGGTCTAGTCCTATTGCCTTCTTGTCTGTAATTTTTTATTTCAGTATTCTATACCCAAGGGAAAGCCACTTGAGAAGTTATACCAACATTTGGGCTAAGAGTCGGATGGAAGGACGCAAACTCCTACAGTAACTTTTCCCTGGATCCGCTGATGTCAGAGAGTAACTCATCACATTTTGTTTAAATTAACTTTCTAGCAAAAAATATTTCAGTTGATAGTACAACCTGAACAAATTACAATCACATCTTTAAGGGAAAGAGATCATCCAAAAAAAGGAAGTTGAGGAAGGAGCCAGAAAAAGAGAAAGCAGGATAGGAAAGGAGCACTCCAGTTTGGAGGACTGGAGGAAGTAGGTCAACAGAAATACTGGGGTTAAGATGGCCTGAAGCCCTTTTCCGGTCTCTTGAGGGTGGGCTGATATATGCTAGCCTGACCTCTGGGTCAACAACTAGTTTAACTCTACCTTGATCTGCAAGACTGGAAGCTTGTCTCTTGGTTCACAGTGAGACCCAGCTTCTGGCTTCATTGGAGTCTCCCAGCCACTGTTAGGAAGAGCTTTCTCTATCACAGAAAAATCAGGGAGAAATCACAATTTTGCACTTCACCTTCTGTCTTCCTAAGAGGATGTTCATTCCCAAAAGAGGACCCCTGCTCACCCTGCAGAAAACTAATCTAGAAATAGTATTCAGTAACGATCAAAACAAACTAAAGCAACACTTGAAGGGGAGGAGCAGCAAGGGAAGAAAGTGAAAGTCTGCATATCTATACAACTATAGAAAAATCTGTCCCTCTTCAACCACCTGGAAAAAAGTCTTTTTTGCAGACAGTATCTCGTCTCGTCATCACCCGCTTCTTAAATCAAATGTTGATTCTGTAACAACTGATATTATAAATGTACCAAGCAACTTTCCTCTTACCTGCCACTACATTTAACTCCTTCAGAACCGTTTTCTCCGAATCCCTCAGCACTGCAACTTTAAATAAAAAAAAAAAGAAAGAAAGAAAGAAAGAATGCTTAAACTGTGTTCTGCATGTTAGTCCTAGGAAGAAAGTGACAGAGAGAGACCATCTTATTTTTAAAAAACCATTATTTAGTGTATTACAGTATACCAAAAACCAGATATAACTTGTGGTGTAAAACCACAAGGATCGGAGGCCTCTAAATATCCACGTAGACAACAGGATGAAGGCTGTCTACAATTTGAGCACAAACTGCATTTTTCTAAAACAAATTTAATTCCTAGTAAGGGGTTTTTCTGAATTTATAATATTCATAGCACTCCATATTTTCAGGTCTGCTTATATGGAGAGTAATATAAAAGGAGACTTTACATAAATTTCAAAGGAAAGTTTTCAGTTCAAGATGCATACCAAGACTGTATTTGGGGTAGAGGGAATGCAAACAGAAAGAAAGAAGCTAAATTTAAATGAATCTGAACACACTAACTTTTTATTCAATTTGATTTAAAATAATAATATTAATCTAATTAAGAAATAGTTTGATATAACATCAATCAACATTTAAAGTATTTTATGTTTCAAAGTATGGCTCAAGGAACACCCATTGTTTAAATGCACTTAGACATAACAAGACAATATTTTTTAGTGGCATCATTGACACCTATGAACAATAGCCTAGTAAATAGATTAAGGTTTAACCTTCTTTTTCTTTGGTGGTTGTTTAGAGACTTTAAAAGAACAGATAACTCATTTCAACAGGAATCTACTATTGACATTTACCTCTACATAATCTTTAGCCAAGACATGGAATGCCAAAAACAAGCTTTAGTTAGCTTGACCTCTTCCACCTCCTAACAAAAGTTATCCTCAAACCCATGTTTTGATTTTAGGTGTATTGATCTTCCAGTGTAAGGCCTGGCTTTTTAAATATGAAATGCAACCAGTGGCCAACAACCTGACTCATTTTGGAAAATGAGAAGAAAGCAGAACAGGGAAATTTCTTTGAAGTGTTTGGTGACTTGATACAAATTTTAAGAGGTCAGTAAATCCTGATACTATGAGCTAAAATCTACTGGTAAATAATTCATCACATTTCTTAGACACCATAATCTTTATCTTAGCAAATAGAGAAAACACAGCTTAGTCAAACAGGTCTTTCCATCTAAGTATTATCTCAAAGGCAATTATTTAAATATTACCACAAAAACAGGGTTATATTCTGTTTAAATTAGACATTTAACTGAAGATAAAACGTAAATTTCCATAGTTAAAAATAGGGAAAAAACCAAATTAACTGGCCTAATCTTTCATCTCAGTTTATTAATACTATTTAAAATATTACAAATAAATCAATTACACTTCATGCATTTAAAATGCAAGTCTAAAATGTTCCAGAGAAAGGCTTTTCATTTCAATGTGAAATATCCAAATTATTTCAACATTACAATGAGCAAATAGTTTGCAGAATATGCAAACTTTTAAATGTAGTGTCAGGAGTGTTTATTAACAGTTAACAATATTACCTTCAGGAAATACACAAAGGCCAAAATTAGTTGAGTTTCACTTGGACAATTTATTTAATACATGGGTTTTGGCAGACCCAGTTATGAAATATAGGAGAACTCTCACTTTAACTATGCCTGACTGCCAGCAAATGCAAATAAGTACATGCTCCATTAAATTAAATGTCATTCAACATTTATGAAATATTTTCTTAGTTACAGTTTGATACCTATCTAAATTCATATTCGAGCAAAACTAGGCCCCGAAAGTGCGTTTGTGGCTCTGCACCTCCAGAAGTGAGTTCAAAAACCCTGCAGCTCATCAGAACTGCAACAATAACTCTTAATATTTTCTTGTGACAAAAAAAAAAAAAAAAATCAAGTTTACTTCAATATATTTTCAGATATTTACTGGAAGTAATGTACAAGAAAAATACTATACAAAATCGTCTCCTGGACAACTGCACCTCGCACCCTTACATTGGTGGAGTTATAATTAATTGGTAACTAATCTAGAACGATTCTCCAGTTGTACAAACCATTAGGTTCAGATATATTTTACAAAGGTTTTTTTCCCCCCGCCCCTATTTTCCCTCTTTTGGCTTTTAAACTACAGCCTCGTCTGAAATAAAATAGCATCTTCACTTGTTTATAAGTTTAAATCACAAGAAAAAAAAAAAAGTTTAACCCTAAGAATCTTCAATAAATTGCAAGAATTTACAGAGACAGGTACTATACAAATGGACGGCTGGACAAACAAAAAAAGATTGGGGGATTAAATTCGGAAGGGTGAAAAAACGAGGTAGAAAAGGACAAACACGGTGATAGTTAATCTGGTCTCACCGGAAAGGGGCAATTTTGCATAAGAAAAAGACACTTACACTCACCCCCACCCCCACCCCTTAAGTTAAGTTAATGCGATCAAAATAACTTTGGGATCAATATTAGCACAGTTTCGACAGAAAGACTTGCGTGTGTTAGAGGCAAAACTATCCAGAAGAGAAACCAAGTGAAAGGTTTGTTTTTTTCCTCCCTTAGTTTTTTTAATTAAAAAAAAAAAAAAAGTTATAAAGATGAAAGCCAGCTACTGCAGCGATTCGCTAAGCCTGCCCTTTGCTAAAACTTGCATCGGTTCCACCTCAAGGAACAAAGAAAAACAGGCAGAGCTGAGAGGATGGAAGAGCTAAACTCTGCAAACTGGGTTTCAGCGCTGCGTAATGAGCGCCCCATGGAGCTCCCACTGCGGTGCGCAAGGAAGCTGGCGGCGCGCAACGGCCAGGCAGGGCTCTCAGAAGACAAGGACCCCAGAACTACGATTCTGGGCCCCAGTGGCCAGCTGCCTGGGCCTCCTGCCTCGCCCTCCCAAAAGCGTCGGCTCAACTTGTTCCTGCTTTCCATGGAAGCCAGAGGTTTTCCAAGCACTGGATTTGTCTAGCTCTACCAACGCTCCCTCTAAAACTTAGGCCCGTCACAACCTGTGGATGGAAGAGGGAGGACTAGGAGACGAGGACAAAAGCTATCCCTGTTCTGGGAGGCGCTGATTTAAACATTACAGGGAGCGGGCAGTGTTAGCCCGTGAAGAGTTAAAGGCAGGGCCTGGGACAACAACGCGTCGTACTTACATGCCCCTATTCCCTTTACAAAGTTAAGTATATAGAGAGGGCAGAGAGAAAAAAAAGAGAGCAGGGTGTAGAGAAGCTGGAGTTGAGGCCAGGGCAGAAGGGGACCCAAGGAGGGAGGGGGTCTGGGAGAGGGGCGGGCGCGGGGTGCGCGTCACTCTAGACCGTTGCGGTGGCCGGGCTCGGGGGTCTGTAGCAGCTCTGGGGAGTGGCAGGGCGGGCTGCCCGCGGCGCTATGCTCGCTGTCGGTGTCGCTGCCCTTCTTGCCGCCGCTGCCGGAACCTGCAGAGCCGCCGCCACCGCCGCTACTGTGCGTCTTCACGTGCTTGCTGAGATGGTCGCTGCGCATGAAGCGCTTGTTGCAGACTGGACAGGCGAAACGCTTCTCGCCCGTGTGGGTCCGCAGATGCCGCTGAAGTTCGTCGGAGCGCGTGAAGCGCTTGCCGCAGAAAAGCCAGTTGCACACGAAGGGCCTCTCGCCCGTATGCCAGCGCAGGTGGGCCTTGAGGTGCGACGTCTTGCCGTACACCTTACCGCAGCCCGGGATGTGGCAGCTGTGCAGGCCTTTGCGCCGCAGGCTCGCCCCAGCCGGGCCCAGTCGCTCAGCTTCCTGGCAGTTGGGGCAGTCGCAGGTGGCTCGGCCGGAGTACCGGCGCGCGGAGGAGCGCGGGGAGCCGCCCAGCGGCGCGGACGGCCCGGTGCTCAGCATTGAGCCCCCCGCGCCTGCCAGCGGCGACGGGGCGGAGTCCGAGTACGAGCCTGGAAGTACCGGCTTGAAGCCGTCCATGAGGTGTTGACCCGCGGGGCTGAGCAAGTGCGAGGAGGCGCCGCTACTGAAGGCCGAGTGGCTCAGGCCTGAGTAATCCGAGTTGTAGCCACTGAGCGGGGAGTGCAGCGAGGTTTGGAGCCCCCCGGCGGCAGGGTGCAACGAGCCGGGTAGAGCCGCCGCGCCGTTGGGATTCTGCACGTCGATCCAGCCCGCGCCCACGTCCCACCAGCTGGAGGCGCCAGCCGAGCCCACGTCGCCCGCGGCGCCCAGGCCCGGGTGAGAGGGCTTGAACCACGACTCGTAGGGGTGCGCCATGCCCACGCGCGGGTAGATACCCTGCAGCCCGTCTACCGAGGTGTGCACCTTGGAGATGAACACCGGCTGGTGGGAGCCGTCCTGTGAGTGCGCCGAGGAGCCCCCGCCGCCCCCGCCGCCCCCGCCGCCGCTACCCCCGGATACGCCGGGGGCCTGGAACACAGAGTAGTCGTTAGCGAAGGGCGAACTGGATGCTGCAGCTGCCGCAGCGGCGGCGGCCGCGGCGGCGCTGCTGGAGGTGAGGGAGAAGGCGCTGGAGCCTGGCGAGCCGCCGCAGCTGAACGAGTCGGACACCAGGGCTGCGGCCGCCGCAGCCGCAGCAGCGGCCGCCGCAGCCGCAGATGACGAGCCGCCGTTCCTGGAGGTCCCCGACACGCCGAAGGTGGAGAGACTGGACCCCACCACGTTGCAGCTGCCGGAGGAGGACGAAGAGGAGCGTTTCCAGGGATGAAAGCCTTTGCCGAAGGAAGAAGAGCTGTCCGAGAGGGAAGAGGGAGACGGGCTGGGACTGCCGATCTTATTGCAGGTAGCAGCAAGCATGGCCAGAGGAGTCGATCCCAACCTTGGTTCTTCCTGCAAGAAGGCGAGAAAGGGTGGGGGAGGGGAGGTGGGCAAGGGGCCGATGGGGGGAGGGAGGAGAAACATGTATCAGTCCTCTGGTAACCTCCAAAACGCCCCATTGTACCCCATCTCTCTCGCTGCGGTGCGCCGCCACCAACTCACCTGGCACCCCCAACAGCCCCGGCGCCTGGCTGCTTCCTACTCTACCAGAGGGGACAAGTTTGGCTGCCGGCGTCTGATTCCAGAGCAAAGCGCCGCGCTAAGAAGAGTTTGACAAGTATTTGCACCTAAAACAACACTTTCGTGCACACAAGGCCCCAGATACTTCGAAACAAACAAGTAAAAAAAGTCCAGAACGGAGAGGAAGTCTCCTTTGCCAAGAAGCCTGGGAAAAGACCATTGGATTGCTGTTTTTAAAAGCGCGTCCCCGGTAATCCAGAGAGAGCTTTGAAAATCCTGTTCCGGTCTCCAGAAACCCATCCTGGTTTGTTTCGCCTAGACCAAAAGAGGTCAAACTGTGGAGCTCCCTCGCTCTTGCTGCTTTTCTTTTTATTTTCTTAAAAAGATAAACAAACAAAAACATACCTACAACAGTAAAAACGAGACGAATTCAACGTACCTGCAAGACAAGGCGAGCTGTGGGATTTTTTAAGGGGGAGGGGGAGAACGTGCAGTTTGCCCAGGAGGAAAAACTTGATTTCTTTACCCCCGAAATCGTCGCATGTAAAACAGGTTGGGCGCTAGTCTCCCGGGCAGGGAGCGGCCGGGCGCTGCGAGGTGGCTTGTCTAAATGCCCTTCGAACCTTCTCCTGCGCTGCAAAAAGTGACTCTGCCCCTTCTCCCCCTCTTTCTTTTCTCCAAACTCACTTGTATTTAAAGACAAGGGAGGAAAAAAAAAAAAAAAAAAAGCTCTCAATAGAGAGACTGATAGCCCGTGGCCTGGCCGGGGCGACTTTAACCCCCTCCGAACGCCAATAAAAGGAAACTAATTAAACCAGCAAGAGAAAATCCTAAGACTCACCCCTAGAAGTGAAGTTGCCATCACACAAAAGTGCCCTCCTCCTCTCAGAGGATCTTTTTTATATTGATAAATCAGAGGCAGTGTTTTTTTTAGAGGTGTGCAATACAATGATCAGTTCCGCCCATTCCACCACAATTGTAGCTCCCTCTCCGGCTTTGAAGTGCCGCGGAGGCGCGGCCAGCCAATCTGCGGCCTCGCCGGGCCGCGCCGCGCGCGCGCCGTGAGGTCATCGGCGCCGCGGCTGGCCGCCTGAGGGAGGGGGGAGCGGTAGAAGAAGGGAAGGGAGGCGACTGTGTGTGTTACAAAGCAGTGAGTGTGACTGTGTGTATGTGTGCGTGTGTAACAGTGCGATTGTGCGCCTGAGTGACCAAGCTAGGAAGGATACGACAGTGCGGACACAGGTTGGGGAGCGGGGGAGAGATGGGAGTGTGACTGTAACTGTGACAGTGTGGGGGACAGTGCAGAAAAGGGTGAGCAACCGTGTTGTGTAGACAGGGCAGTGAGCCCTTGAGAGGAAAGGTGTGAGTGCACAGTAGTGTACCTGTATGACAAACCTCTGTAGGGAAGAGGGACAGTGCAGTCAAGTGTGGTGGCAATGTTTGGTGTGCAGGGATATGAAGGAGTGTGTGTGTGTGTGTGTGTGTGTGTGAGAGAGAGAGAGAAAGAAGAGGCAGGTGTATGAGTGTATGCGCTTGATGTGGGGGAGGGAAGAGTGTGTATGTGTGTATTTGTGTGAGAAGGAAGGAAGGTTGCGTGTGTGTGTGTGTGTGTGTGTGTGTGCGCGCGCGTGCGCGCAAGAGAGCGCGCTCGGGTGTATGCATGTACCACAAAGCTGGGGACCGCGAATAGGAGCAGTGAGATTTGAGGAGTGAAACTGCGAAGTTGAGTGAAGCTGAGTAAATAAATAATATTCCCAAATGCTATCACCGTCGCCGACTTCCTGGCACCTTGAACCTAAAGTCCTTAGTGATCTTCTGCTTCACTTCTTGGACATTGACACTACATTTTTTTTGGAGGGGAAAAAATTACCTACCTTTCTCTTCCCAGCTCTCCAACCAAAAGGTAGAAGTTGGGAGGCTCGACGGGTAATTTTAGGTGCGAGACTGAGAACTTGTGCGCCTGCGCCCACCAGTTGTTACTCTGTTGAAGACTTTTTTTTTTTTCCCCGCTGAATAGGATTCAGCTTTGGAAGAGCAAGTCTTACTCTGGGAGAGGGGGTGTGTTTGCCCTGTGGCTTTGAGTAAATTTCAATACAAAAGAATCAGGGGGTGAGAAAGCATTGTTTTTTTTCTTTGGGTGAGAAATTAAGGTGCAATTTATGGAAAGTTAAGAGAAGTTTTCACCGGAAACCCCACTGCCTCTTGGGGGGGGGGAGGAATCAGAATTTGATAAATCATCTATTCGTCTGAGAGTACAGCCAAGTTGTTGACTAATCTTAGACCACACTTACTCAGGTATCTATGAGCCAGAGATCCATGAGCGTATATACAAGTTAATAAATATCAGTTCAAACTCGGTGGGTTTTATTTTTATTTCGGTGGGTGGTGTGCCATTTGAGTTATTATTTGCCTTCAGAAATGTATAATTTAACTACCACCGCAAGGAAACATCTTCAACTGCAATAAGCAACACACCAGTGTAGCAAAAAATCCAGAGACCCTGGAGCCTTGTTGACTATTCCTATGTTTAAGGACAATAATTCATATATCTAAGCAGTTACAAATGTGCCCAGAAGTCTAATTTTTAAGTGGAATTGATTAAATGTGACTAGCTAGGAGAATTGTTTTGTCTTGGCTGGGGAAGCATTTTTATTTTTCCAATCGTATTTTAATTTTCTTCAAATGCATCACAGCTTCTGGAGATGTAAAAAAAAAAAAAAAAAAAAACCTCCTGGCTTTTAGGGACTCCGAAGTCAGGTTGTAGCATTTGTGATTTGTGTAAGTTTCATTAAGCAGAGTTGAGACTGATGTTGGTGGTGTGAGAGTGTGGTTTCTGACCCTGTTTTAACGGTGTTGGAATATTGACTGTACATCATATCTATTGATTAAGGGGGTAAGGTATACACTCTCATACTTTGAAGTAAGTGTGAAGTAAATTAATGAACTGCTTTCTTTCTCTGAAGGCTGACGCTTACCATAAATGTCGTGTTTCTCCCTGCAAGCCGCTCTGAATGATTTTAGCGTGTTGAGAAGGCGTGACAGGCCAGCCCAGAAGGAGGAAGGGGTGGGGGAAGGAGGGAACTCTGTTTAACAAATAAAAGAGAATTAACTTCATTGCTTTGGTCTCCTTCTATAATGATATTCATTTTAAGGACCTAATACACAGTTGTTCAAATTTGGGGTTTAATTCTAATCAATATCGTTACTCTTGAAGATGGAGAAGAAAAGCTTTGAAAGAAGACTCCTATGAGTAGTTATTTATTTTATCTTTTTATCCTCCTATCTTCTGGAAGGAAGTGAGACAGGACTATTAAAAAGTTAAATGTTGATTCTAAGAGTAAAGAGAGGCGTTAACTGCTGTTTCCCCAAAAAATGCCAGGAATTAGAAAACCCAGCATCATGTGATTACAATTTTGAGCTACCCAATTCTAACATTTTTTATTTGTATAAATTCACATTAGCATTATATATCATTTTTCCTATGACAATGGGTCACAACAATGGTGTGGATTTAATCACCCTGGATTCTCCAATTTGCATAAAGTTGGTTTGCATCATTTGGGGATTTTCACATAGATTTACATGTTCCATTTTCTTCACTAAATTTTTTTTTTGTTTTAATATTTATGGTCCACTTCAGTTTTTTTTTTTTAATGAGGTGTTTATTTCATAGCAGTACTGACCAAAGAGCAGTTTTTCTTCTATTCACTGCCCACCCCCCCCCAAAGAGAGAAGTGGTTAGTGTTTTTGTCATAAGGTATATTGCAACAGAGATAAAAAGGAAAGACAATGAGCATTATATAATTGACCAGAAATTTAAACAGTAATATCTTGCTTCTGGTTTCAGTTATTCTGGTCTCCACAGCAGCTCTTTCTCCATTTGGAAAAAGTGACTAGTGATTCGATGATTTTTGAATCTCCCATAGGACGAAACATCTGTATTCCCTTCTAGAAACAGCCTACGCAGCGAAGCATTTCAGGATGAATACAGTACGTTTACCGTCGGTGATATTGATCTTTACTCTTGAGCATCATATTGTGATAACAGAAAGGTTTGGAAGGGTAAGGGAAAGAAAAGATAGGAGATACAGGCTTTGTAACATTAATTAAAAGTTTCCCCCACCCCATATGAAGTTTAATGGGCTGGCGCGGGTGTGGGGGGGTAGATGGATGTTCTGCTGTTTCTTGCAAACCTGTGGGATCCACTTTCATGAAGCTAAAATCTATTAGCATTCTGTATGCATCGGCAGCATAAATTTCATTTGAATTTCAAATTTAATAAACCAGGAGGTTTTTAATCATCCCTGGTTTTATTTGTTTGATATTAACATGCTTATTGACCGGGTCTGGTGACCAGTTTGATCATTACAGGACAGCAAAAAGTTAATTAAAACGACCACAGCCCCTTAATCATATCATCTGTCTCATCCATGTCGCTCTCTTTATTACCAGTGATGATGGATAGTCTCCCAGATTAATTTCTCTGTTTCTTCGATTTGGACAACAGCTTTTGGGACCTAATTTACATCCTGGGAACAACTTGCTCAAGTATATCTAACACCTTGCAGCTACAATATACATCAACATCTCCTTAGATGGAGAGGAGAAGGGGGGATTTTTTTTTTGCAGACGGGTTTGAAGACTAATCAATGCTCCGACCTGGAGTTCGTACGCTTACACAACCAAAATATACATATGTAAGGTCCTAAACGCAAATTCGAGGCCTGAATCCCTACTTTTCCTTCTCTGGGGATGTAAAGTGAAATATGCCTCTGTTGCTTGGTTAAATAACTTAAAATGTGAAGATAGAGCGACAAGTAAATAAAGCCATCTGTAACCATTAAGTACAATTAGGGATTTATAGTAAAAAAAAAACATCAAAGTTATCTAGGCGTTGAAGTGTCCTCCAAAGCGTATATGACAAATACCGTTTTGAGCGTGTTAAGTGTGGCCGGTATAAATACCTATATATATACGGCGCTGTAGAAGCCTAACTGAAACAATATCAATAATACACATGAACTATAAGCGCGAACCTCTGCCGGGTATGTTTACACCCGGCTCTTCGCGTCTCGGTTTCCAGAGCATTAGGAGGAACGCGCAAGCCGGGGTCGGCGTCTGCAGTGGACGGTGTGAATTCGGCGCCCGCCCTGCGCCCCAGGCGAGCACCTCTCCCAGGGTGGAGAGGCGGCCCCCAACTCCTGGCCGCTGCGCGGAGACCAAGCCCGACCGGGACCAGTTGGCTGCTAAATAAAGCGTGAAGCTGAGTGGGGCGGGAGCCGAGCGCTGCCGGCAGCTGCTGAGAGGATCGGGTTGGACCAGGTTGGAGGTGGCTCCTCGTCCGGGCTCTCTGGTCAAAGTTTCTTTCCTTCAGGAAGATAAAGCAACCTGGCCAGGCGTGGACCTGTGGATTCCTGAGGGGTGCCCCTCTGCCATCCACTCCTGCTGTCGGGTAGTTTTACTAGGAAGTTGCCTAACATTTCCTGGGAAGGGAGGTAATAAAAGCGCCTTGCTGGTGGCAGATTGTTGAACCGTAGGTGGGAAGGGATCAGCCGGCCAGAGCCTAGAGAGGGCTGTATTTTCCTGATTGGAAAATGGGAACTTCCACGCTGAACAATAGCCCCTATTAGTGAGGTTATTCGGTTTCAAACTGTCCGGCCACTTTTACAGGCGAGTTCTTCCTTTCCCAGTACTACTTCATGAATGCATTTGTTGACCACAGCGGAGCAATAGTAACTCTTGGTCTACTTGTATAGGATCTCCTCGTGGATGCAAATCATCGCCCTGATGTCTCTTTCTGGATAAATGGAACAACTTAAAGGAGTGTTTCAAATTTTGTTGCTTAATGGACTCGATCTTTTTCCTCCCTGTCACAACGCTTAATATTTCCTTTTTTTTTTTTTTTTATTCTCTGCCACTTTAAAACATTAAAAACTTATGGACAGTTTAATTAAAAGAGATGCATCCAACTAACTTAGATTATTACCTACCTTGAGATATTTTAGCTGGAGCATTCAAATTGCCTATATTCATAAACAAGGAGAAGGATTTTCCCATGTACCAAACAATCATATGAATACATGGAGCAGTTCATAAGCAGGAAAAACATGAGAATGTTTATCAAAGTAGGTACTTGGTATCTCCATCTCTATGTGTATCTTCTATTGAAGGAAGAATGCAAAACACATTTTCCTATTCGTTGTCTACATGCGTAATGTTATATATTCATGGTATGTTAACATGACTTGTATGCTAGTTCTACAGGCAGGCATGTACTATATGGTATATTTCATCTTCGTATCTCTGCCAACCGGTAAGTGAAACTGATAATTAATTCTAAAGCACTTCATGTTCCTCCTTCATCATGTAAAAGAAGGAAATACATGTAGGGAAAAGCATTTCCTCACTTGGATTGTGTGTGTGTGTGTGTGTGTGTGTGTGTGTATTCTTGATGCGCAAATTAAGAAAGAGAGGGAGAAGCTTAGACATTCAGATGGAGTAAGGCTCTGTTTTTTGTTTTTTTTTTCCTAGAATGGATTTGTTTCAGCTATTTTCTGTTTTGGTATTACATATCACTTTCTCACAGCTAACACACAGAGTTAAAAACTACTAAATTCTTATCCTCAACACTATTGATTTCTTTTCATTCTGTTCTGTTACTAGAGGAGGTAATGCTCCCAGATTACCCCTTCGTCTCCTCCAGACGGTTGACAATTGCAATCTCAGTTTCAGGAAGATAAATGTTACTTTGGGAATTGTGTTTAATTACAAATAATCTAGGAGCTGCTCTGGGTCTCTCAGTTTAACTACACATGTGTTCAAATCATTGTGCAAGGTTTACAAATGGATGATATTTGTGAAAGGGGATACAATGTGCTGTACCAAAACCAGAGTAAACTAGGATGCTTCCCACTTAGAGTTTGTCAACAGATCCCTTAGAAATAGCACAGACAGAGATAACAATAACAACAACAACAAAAAAAAAAGTGTGAGGTCTCAGAGTACTTGCAAGATTAAGGAGAGGAAATTACACTGGTAAAGTTTACCTTCAGGTCAATTTTATTAAAATACAAATCTGAAAATAAGTCATCTCTTGCTGAGTTCTTAAAATGACTTACATAAACTCACTGCATACATCTGTGTAGGGAACATTGTCAAGTTCACATATTCTGATTTTCTTTTCAGTTTTTTTTTTTTTCCTGACAGGAAAAAAAAAATTCTCTGAAAATAGACTGAGGGTTATTTTTACAGTTCCTGTTGTAACTCAACTGCTACCTTTGTGTGTGTGTCTGATTCTTTGCTTGCAAGGCAGCTCAATTAGTGTTGTTTGTGTGTGTGCTTGCTCCCCCCCCCATAGTCTTATTAACAAGAGAAAAGGTGGCGAACAGGTTATTCTCTTAACCTGACCTGGCTGTACGAGTAAGATGAGCAGCACTGAACAGATGTCCCCATTTAAGCCATTCTTTTCCCACATGCCTCCTGGATATTGCAGGCGCGCAGGAAGCTCGCTTCAAACCTGGCCCATTTCAGGCCATAATGGCCACGTTATTTCGGCCCAGTGAACACGAACAAAATCGCGTGCTTTAGAATCATTCGACTCTAAGTCCAGGAAAAGCAGGGGGTGTGGTGGCAGTGGGGGTGTGTATGTGGGGGGGATATGGAGAGCTGATTTCATCTCGAATCGCAGGAAGAGAACTTACTCAAAAGAATTTTTCCCCTGCAAATATGGTATAATTTACAGCGCAACTTAATAATCCGAGGGGCAATGCAAAAGCCCTTTGCGTTGTAAACCGCTTCTAATTACCTGCCAGAGCAATTAGCTGACTATCACGAAGAAATTAGATCGCTCAATGTAGCATAAATAATGCGAATAATTTTGTAAGAAGAATGGAAAGCGAGACCTGGTGTTTCTTTATAAGGAAATAACACCTCGTACTGTACGAGCCCTCCATGAACACATATTAATGTCTAGGCATGCATGGCAATGAGTCCGAGCAGGAGCCCTCTGGCTGCAGCTCAGCGCTTTTCCCGTTTACGTATGCGGGGTGAAAGTCGGCTTCCAGGCGTTCGATCTCCACCTTCCAGCTCACAGTAATTAACACATAGCGACTTCATGGGAAAACCTGTTTTCCAGATGATTTTTACAATGCAGCTTTATGTCTCATTTGGCAGTTTAAATAGCTGGAGTTGTTCTCTGGCTTCATCTCTGCTATCATCTGTTGAGCATATTTTGCTTAGAATATTGAATCCCAACCAAAACTTGGGTGCAGGCTTTTGCTGACTTTTTCTTCTTCTTACTGTTAAGAAGTGGAGTTATCAGAAGCCTCTTTGAGGACAGGGCAGCAAAGAATTCTTGTGAGGACCCGTAAGTGCCAGCAGGTATTTGTTTTCCGGAATGAGGTTACAAAATATATTACAATATTTTTGTGTGTCCTTTCCTTTTTTTTTTTCTTTTTTTTTTTAAGTTACCTTGATCATATTTTATGTTTAAATCACTTCTTTTGACTAAGTTTCCACGGGGGTAGGGATGATGAGTTTGCACATTTTTTAGTAAAGGTAACCAAGAATAAAGCTAAAACCCAGTTTTGGAGGAAAACTGAGGATGCTTTTGGGTGTCTGGTAATACTACCAAGCTTTTTGAAATTCACTGGGTTTGTAAATCATAAATGAGAAAACAGAGCTTCAAATGATGTTTGGAAATTGATTATGTGTGCTCCCCCCCACACACACACTGAACTGTTGCCCACAGCTCCACTGGTTCTAGTGCCACCAAAGTAAAGGGAGGTAGAGGTGCCAGTATTCCTGCTAAGAAGTGGGATTTGGGTCAAGTTTAGTCAGTCCAGGAGCTTCTGTTGTAATCGACCTGGTCGTCTGCAGTGGTCTCTGCAAAGGATGCTGGGTGAATCCGGGTTCAGCTTAGTCTAGCATGGCCGTCGGGGTGAATCACTCCGGTAGCAGCTGTCTATCTATCTATCTATCTATCTATCTATCTATCTATCTATCTAGGGCTAACGCCCCACAACCCCCAGCTTATCTCTACACATATAGTGCTTTGGCCTTGGTCATTAAAAAAAAAAAAATCTTTGACACCAAATTTTCGTGAGTTTTGTAGGACTTCGCAATGGTCTTCGGCCAATGGACCAAACACACCCAATTTCGTCTTTCTGAGAAAATACTGACGTTTTTGTTGGTGGTTAGGGAGAGTTGGATGGAAACCGTGAGAAATGGAGAGATTAATTTCGTTAACCGAGCCTGCAAGTTAAGTTAATGCTGTTTACTGTGTTACGTCTATGCGGCTTTCTCTCTTCCGGTGTAAAATATAGGGGCGTTGGCAATCTGAGACTCTTTCCCCCAGCTCAAGGCTGCGGGGTTAGGGAACAGGGGTTACGTCTGCCGAGAAGGGGCCTCACTTACTCAGCAGATACTGCCACACTTTAGAAGGCGTTAGAAATAAAATATCCACACCAGCTCTCAGAAACTCGATGCGCTAATCACTCGGTTCAAGGGCATCTACCTTACTGGATAAGAACTCCTCTCTTCTAAACCAAGACAGAAATGCCTAGTTTAGGATGGAACAGAGGGGCACGTTTTTATTTAAGGTTGACAAATACGACTCCTGTGTTCAATAGAGGTTACTTTTGAAGAAAAAAATGAAATTTTAATTCTTGCTATGGATTCTGGAAAAGTAACAAAGGCTGCATATATACGAAGAACACGTTTTCCACAATCTTTTTACTCGAACATTCCAGCTTGCTGAATGGCGTTTCTGTAGCGTCTTCGCTCGCGACCACTTTACATCACTCCCCTCCCCCAACGTCGCCGTGAAGATTCTCCATCTTAAATAACAAGGGCCGTGTAGGCCACCAAAGGAGACTACCCCATTTTGATTCAAAACAAGGACCAGAAGTGTAGGTCTTCCAAAGAGCAGGGGAGTAGGAATCAAACTTTTTCCTCTCGAAGTACCTGCACTTAACGGCCAATAGTATCCCTCCCCATTTTTTTAAAATTAACGTGATTTGTTTGTTTGTTTAATTTTGCCTCATTTCTTAAAGTAAAAAAAAAAAAAAGGAAACTGGTTATTCCCATGTCTGTAATTGCTCTAAAAGCATTTTTCAATGGGATCTTACAAGGCAAACACATTGGTCTTTGATCAGCATTGAAGAAAGCAAACATTGGAAGAACCCAAATCCACTACTTTGGAGTCTATATTGTCATTTACAACCCTGAAATGGAATACTCGTTATCTTCAAAAGAGCAGCTATCAGTGAACAGAAAGTTCTCCAGTTTTTCCGTAGATGGTGCTTTCGTAGTTTTCTAGAATAAAACCGATTCTAACATAGGTATAACTTTCTTCCCCCCATGGGAGCTGTGAAAACCAGTGGTTGCAACATGAAATTAGTTGATTTGTGCTGTTCAAAGTCACTTTCTCTGGTGCTCTATGGATTAAAAATGTGGTCAAGGCTAATGATTCCACTTCAATAAATTTGTGTGCTTTGGTTGAAGAAGTCCTCTAAATGTAGAGAACAAAGGGAAGTCAAGTAGTTTCTAGAGTTTGGGCATACTTGCAAAAAAGGAACTCTAAGGACAGATGTAGAACATAAAGTAAGACTCAATGTCAAACCAAAAGAAACATAGTTTATTACATTTACTACAAGACACTTGCTTTATTGATTGGTATTAGAATTGTAAAAAGTCATGTTATGCTTAATTTCAGTGTTTTAATAGATTCAGCAAATTTAAGTGAAAAGAAGTTAATTAATATATACTAGTTTATATTTCAAAATAACCCTTAAATAGATGGTCACAAATAATTGTGATCTGCTCTTTCAACTAAGTCAGAACTATTCTTTTTCTTAACTTAAGCTTTGGTGATCAGAATTGCCTTCCCCTTAGCTACCTCAGTCAAGATTTAGAAGCAGAAACTAAAAAATAGTTAAGTAGAAAAATTCTAAGTCTAGAAGTCTATGAGAAAAAATTCCAACTCACTGTTGACTTTAAAAGGTTTGACATGTCCCAGTTACACCTGACATGGAATAGAAAACCTTATGGACCAGTGTCTCACAGTAACTTCATGCATCAGAACCTATCAGGCTCCACACAGGGATAGGTAGCCACGAGGAGTCCTGTTTTTCTCACATTTAAGTGTTGGGGAAACTTGAGAGGTGCCTCCCCTTTCCGTTCCCTGGGTACTTGAGGTGTTTTGCCATACAGAATTTACCAATGATCTGACATCCCATTTCCATACTATGACCACTAAGAGGCTAGGTCAAGAGACCGGCAACGAAAAACGCTAGGCAATAGCTGAGGGCTGCCCTGGAATAGGGGGACTCCGAAGAAAGAGGAGAAGTTCCCCTCACGCACCCACCTCCAATGGTGGTAACCGCCCACGTTTTCTCGGAGCTGAAGCTCCCAAGAAGACACTAAAGTTAATTAATATTCTATCCTTGAGGGAACGAGAATAAAAGGTAATAGGCAATTTGTTCCACCCGTCGCCGGCTCGGGAGGAAATGAGTGTAGTTGTCTGTGTAGTAAGCAGGGGAGAAAGTGATAGTTCCAGACAAGGGTCGTCGGGCTTCCCCACAGTCTTCCCGCAGCCTGGCTTGGGGATCTCCTCCAACAGCGCCACAGATAGTTTCCTTACCCAGCAGTCAAAATATTTGCACTCCCCTTTATTCCGGGCTCGCCACCTCCTCCCTCTCCTCTCTCCCCACCTCCCGCCCCCTATCCCCAGCAGCTGGCCGTCCCAGAGGCTGCTCGCCGGTCGCCGCAACCACGACAGCGCTGGCCCGCGCCGCCGCACCTCCTAGCCCAGGGCGCAGACTGCCCGCCGGG
>NW_006921595.1:16370287-16393288 GCF_000298275.1 Orycteropus afer afer | reverse complement strand
GCCGCCTGGGGGAGGAGGGAGGCAGGCAGGGGCGGGGCGGGGGGGCGAACGCTGGGGGTGTCTGTTCGCGAAGGGGGCTTGGACGAGTTAGACGGCCTGGCACCCATCCTATCCTGGCAATAGCTGAACCCTCTACTCCATTGTCTTTCCCCTCCAAGTCATGAGTGGACTGTACCCGAAAACTTTTTCAGCAAATGTGTATTTTTTGTGTATCATCAATAATACATCATAATCGCCTGAAAGGATGTTAAAACGAAAATTGCTCAGACCCACCCCCAGACTTTCTGCTTAAGTAGGCCTAGGGTGGGGACTAATTTGCATTTCTAACATTCCCAGGTGTTGCTGTTGCTACTAGTCTGGGTACCACACTTTGTGAATCACTGCCGTACCATTCATTCCCCGTTACTCCCTGGCGGTGTAAGAGGTGAGAAGATCTTCCACAGGGATCCCAGATGCACTGCTTGTGCTCTCGTTGACAATGTAATTTTAATTCATTCGAATGTGAACTCTACATTGAGTATGGGCTGGATTTACTGGCCTGAAGCTCTAAATTCGAGACTGACCACATACTGGACAACATCGCTGCGCTCTAGGGAAAGCAAGGCTGCCGTAGGTGTGGACCAATGAAAGCCACTGTCCAGGTGGCTATTTCTGCCCATGATTAATAGGAACCACTGAGATGGGTCTCCCTTCTCCATAAGTGATTCTCTTTTGATGTAAGGACAACCTCCTGCCTTCTCTTTACAAGTTTCTTTTTTTTTTTTTTTTCCTTTTGTTCAACACCATTTTCTGTATATTTTTTGTTTTATATTTTACAGAAAGACCCGAAAAATTTAGAAATAGAGTAGAAGAGATGAATGGTCAAGAAAAGATTTGAATGAAACTTTTAACATTACATTTTTTTTCCAGACCTGTTAAAGCATATCTATGTATTTGAAGGCAACATAACTAATCTTACAATTTTAAATATCCCCTGCCTTCTCAAATCTGGTGCTTCCAAAAAGTTATTTGAAAATCTGTGAAATCTATTTTAACATTCCAGCTCTATGAGTTAGCTGAGAAAAACTACTAAAAAAAAAAAAAAGCACCTTATAGTTTTCTTATCCTCACTGGGCAGATGTTAATCATGTGGCTTTAGCCTTGTCGTTTTCATTGTCGAATACTAGGGTTTGCTCAAAGGGAAGAAAGTTGGGAACTTGCATTCACTGTTGTGAAGAGGAGATTAAACACAAAATCGATTTAATGGAGCATCTGTAATGTTAAATACAAGAAGTCAAGAACTAAGGCTATAATAGAAAGGTTAGCTTTTCTCCATTGTTCAAGCAATCTAACTCATATTTTTGGAACTTAATTATCAATGAAAGCTACTACATCAACACATACACTATAGGCAAATTACAAGAACCTTTTACTTCTCCCAACTGGGTTTAAATTGCAAATCTTAACATTGAACAGTGTGTTTTTGGCATTGAATATTCAATACAGAGAAATGTGTTTTAAGTGAACCACCCAAGGGCCCAGGAACATTTGCTTAATAATGATACTTTGCAATTCTATAGGGCCTTTCAGGCAAGGATCTCAAGTGGAATGCTCTTTAACTATACCCTGCATGGGAAACCTTGGGAATATTTTAAAGTGCTCACTTAAGGCCTATTGGAAAGAATCTTTAGTATAGGTTTCACAGTATGACTTTAAGAAATAAGGTATGGCAGAATTTTCAGTCTCAGGGGTATCATATTCTTGGAGATTTGATCGTTAGTGAATATTTATTAGGTTTTTATGTGAAGCTTAAAATGTACATTTTCCCTAACTTTTTGTTTTGGAAAATTTCAAACCTACAAACGAGTTTAAATAATAAGACAAGGAAACATTTAATTTCAAGGAACACTCATATTCCTTTCTCCTAGCTTCACCAATTGTTAACATTTTGTGACAGCTGCTTAAGATAGATAGAGATAATACAAATATAGATATACTATATTTGGATAGATAGGAGATACAGATATAAGATATGATTGTTTATTCATATATATATTTCTCCCACTTCAGTCATTTAATGTGAATCGTGAGCACCATCACACTTCACTCAAATACTTTAGGACACTTCTGATCAAAGGGATTTCTTCTACATAGCCATAATGCCAATATAAAGAGTATGTTCTTATTGTTGAGTTTTTTCTAAAATGCATCCTAATGACTTCAATTTATTTTTGTGTTTAGACTGTCCACAAATTTCATCAGTGCTGTTTATGAACATAGGAAATGAGATTTAAGCCAGCACTAATATAAATAATCCAAAATACGATTTTATTTTCTGGATATTTTGGGAATTTTAGAATGTGAAATTTTGTTTATAAATTGCTATATAAATGATATGTACTAAATATATTGCAGTGAGATTTCAAAAACAATGGAAGAAACAAAACCTTTTTGACATGTTTGGGAAAATAAATGGAACATTTATATTCTAATCCAAGCCAAAAAAAAAAAAAAAAGTCAATTTGCTTTTACCTTAATTAATGTTTGGTCTAAATAATCTAAATAATTGTCTTAATTATCCACTTCATTTTGCTAGCTAGTGTGGACTTGACCAAAGTGAAAATAGCATTAGCAGTTATGTACTTTGAGAAGTGTATGTAGACAATTTACATAATTTAGCCAAAATGGTCAATTAATTGGAGTAATTATGAGTGTCTAGACTCAGCCTTGATGGGTAGGTGGAAGAAGTAAACCCTTTGCTCTTCCCAATGGTGGCCCTTCTCTAGCTTTCAGATTCGTAGTTTTCCTGTGTTCAATATTGTTGCACTCCTAATTTTAAAATTTCTCAAAATTCTTTATAATATAGACATGTTAATTGAAAGTAATTATCCAAGGACTATCAAGTACATCTTCTTGCCTCTCATAAGTCCTTAAATTATTATGTAACTTAATGTGTGATTTATCCCACTTTTGGAAATGTATATAATTGCATATTTACCTCTGTAGTGTTATTGCCTTTTACTTAATATTCACTCATTAGCATTATTCTCTCTACTATAGAAAGTCAGCTTCTAGCTGCATGAAATTGCTGGAGCTTTAAGCTCCATCTTACATCTTACAAATAATTGTAGATGAATTTTTACAGTTTGTTAGGTGTGAAATTCATACAGCTTTATGTAAAAATTAGCAGGAACATTAAATTTTATACATATAATTACCTCCTTGAGTGAGAGTCCCTGTTACTTTGATTATTTTAAGTGCAATTTAATATTTTCTTTTATTCTTATGTAGTTCACATTTTTGAGCATGAAGATTTCTTACTACATTTCAGTAGTCTTCATCTTCTAAAGTTTTTGTCAAGGAAAAGCAAAAGTGTTGATGGCTGTGTTAATCTTACTAAACAAAGAACTGCACTATGAATAGGTTTAATTAGAACTTAACCTTTGTAAATGTGCAACCTAAATTATAACACACGTTTTTTGATAATAGTTAATGTCTGTGGTCTCTGTTCCTGAGAAATTGGTTTGAACAACTGAAAGAAATTGAGAATAAAAATACTTCTAAATGCAATTGGTATACTTTTCCATAAATTTGGAGTTGTGTAATATAATAAACACTAAATAATGAATTGAGAACTCTGGTAGAATAGTGCCTAAGGCACTTGACTGCTAACCAGAAGGCTGGCAGTTCAAACCCACCAGCCACTCCTCGGAAGGAAGTGGGGCAATCTACTTCCGTAGTAATACTGCCTCGGAAACCCAAGGAGGGGTCACTATGAGTTGGATCCAACTTGACGGCACATAACAACAACAACAACAACAAATAATGAATTGGAAAAACTGGGTTTTACTTCCAATTTAACTGTTTCTCTGTATTGTTGTGGTTGTTAGGTGCCATTGAGTCATCTCTGATTCAGAGTGACTCTGAGTACAACAGAATGAAACACTGCCCAGTCCTGTGCCATCCTCACAATCACTGCTATGTTGAGCCCATTGTTGCAGCCACTGTGTCAATCCATCTCGTTGAGGGTCTTCCCCTTTTTCGCTGACATGCCACTTTACCAAGCATGATATCCTTCTCCAGGGAATGGTCCCTCTGACAACATGACCAAAGTAGGTAAGATGAAGTCTGACCATTCTTGCTTCCAAGGAGCATTCTGGCTTTACTTCTTCCAGGATAGATTTGCTAGTTCTTCTGGCAGTCCATGGGACTTTCAGTGTTCTTCCCTAACACCACAACTCAAAAGCATCAACTCTTCTTTGTTGTTGTTGTGTGCCATCGAGTTGACCCCGACTCATAGCAACCCCTCCTTGGGTTGCCGAGGCAGTATCACTATGGAACTAGATTGCCCAACCTTCCTTTCAAGGAGTGGCTGGTGGGTTTAAACTGCCAGCCTTGGGTATGGCAGGTGACTGCCTTAGGCCTGAGGCCATCGCCTAGGGCCCAACTCTTCTTTGGTCTTCCTTATTCATTGTCCAGTTTTCACATGCATATGAGGCGATTGAAAACACCATGATTTGAGTTAGGCACACCATAGTCTTCAAAGAGACATCTTTGCTCTTCAACGTCTTAAAGAGGTCTTTTGCAGCAGATCTGCCCAGTGCAATAAGTTGCCTGCTTTCTTGACTGCTGCTTCCATGGGTACTGATGGTGGATCCAAGAAAAATGAAATCTTTGACAATTTCAATCTTTTCTCCATTTATTGTGATGCTACTTATTGGTCCAGTTGTGAGGATTTTCATTTTCTTTATGTTGAGTTGTAATCCATACCACAGACTGCTGTCTTTGTCATCAGTAAGTGCTTCAAGTCATCTTCAATTTCAGCAAGCAAAATTGTGTCATCTGCATATCACAGGTTGTTGATGACTCTTCCTCTGATCCTGATCCGTGTTCTTCCTCATATAGTCCAACTTCTCAGATTATTTGCTCGCCGTACAGATTGAATAAGTATGGTGAAAGGATATAACCTGACTCATTCCCTTCCTGATTTTAAACCATGCAGTATCTCCTTGTTCTGTTTGAACAACAGCCTCCTGATCTATGTGCACATTCCTCATGAGCACAATTAAGTATTCTGGAATTCCCATTCTTCTCAATGTTATCCATTATTTGCTATGATCCACACAGTCAAATGCCTTTGCATAGTCAATAAAACACAAGTAAACATCTTTCTGGTATTCTTTGCTTTCAGCCAAGATCCATCTGACATCAGGAATAATATCCCTCATTCCATGTCCTCTTCTGAACCCAGCTTGCATTTCTGGAAATTCCCTGTCAATATATTACTGCAATTGTTTTTTAATTATCTTCAGTAAGATTTTACTTGCACGTGATATTAATGATATTGTTCAATAATTTCCACATTGTGTGAGATCACCTTTCTTTGGAATGGGTACAAATATGGATCTCTTTCAGTCAGTTAGCCAGGTAGCTGTCTTCCAAATTTTTTGGCATAGACAAGTAAGTGCCTCCAGTATGGCAACTCACATCCGGCATCCGTTTGTTTCAACATCTCAATGGGTATCCCATCAGTTCCTAGAGCCTTGTTTTTCACCAATTTCTTTGGTGCAGCTTCAACTTCTTCCTTCAATACCATTAGTTCTCAATCATATGCTACCTCTTGAAATAATTGACCATTGACCAATTCTTTTTGATACAGTGACTTTCTGTATTCCTTCCATCTTCTTTGATGCTTCCTGCATCATTCAATATTTTGCCCATAGAATCATTCAATATTGCAACTCAAGGTTTGAACTTTTTCTTCAGTTCTTTTAGCTTGAGAAATGCTGAGCATGTTCTTCTCTTTTGGTTTTCTAACTGCAGGTCTTTGCACATTTCATTATAGTAATTTACTTTGTCTTCTTGAGCTCCTCTTTGAAATCTTCTGTTTAGCTATTATATCTTGTCATTTCTTCCATTTGCTTCAGCTATTCTTCATTCAAGAGTTCAGAGTTCAGAGTCTTATCTAGTATCCATATGTGTCATTTCTTCCTTTCCTGTCTTTTTAATGACCTTTTGCTTTCTTCATATATGATATTCTTGATGTCATTCCACAACTCATCTGGTTTTCAGTCTTTGTTCAATGCATCAAATCTATTCTTCCAATGGTCTCTATCAGGTGGGATATAATCAACATCATATTTTGGCTCTTGTGGACTTGTACTGATTTTTGTCAGCTTCTACTTGAATTTTCATATAAGAAATTGATGGTCTGTTCCATAGTCAGCTCCTGGTCTTGTTTTGGCTAAAAATAATGAGCTTTTCCATCGCCTCTTTCCACAGATGTAGTCAGTCTGATTCCTGTGTATTCAATCTGGTGAGGTCCATGTGTATAGCCACCATTTATGTTGTTGAAAAAAACATTTACAGTGAATCAGTTGTTGGTCTTTCAAAATTCTGTCATGTGATATCCAGCATAATTTCTGTTACCAAGGCCGTATTTACCAACTACTGATGACTCTTCTTTGTTTCTAACTTTTCCATTCCAGTCACCAATTGATGATGTAATACATCTTGATTACGTGTTTGGTCAATTTCAGAATGCAGGTATTGGTAAAAATCTTCAGTTTCTTTATATTTGACTTTAGTGGTTGGTGTGTAAATTTGAATTATTGTGGTATTAACTGGTCTTCCTTGTAGGCATGTGGGTATTTTCCTATCACTGACAACACTGTACTTTAGGATAGATCTTGGAAGATTCTTTTTGACAATGAATGCAATGCCATTTCTTTTCAGTTTGTCATTCTAGTCATAGTAGACCATATGATTGATTAAAAAGGCCAATCTAGTCCATTTCAGGTCATCAATGCCTAGGATATCGATCTTTATGCGTTCCATTTCGTCTTTGACAGCTACCTGTTTTCCTAAATTCACAGTTCATACATTTTGTGTTCTAATTATTAATGGATGTTTGCAGCTGTTTCTTCCCATTTTGAGTCATGCCCCATCAGCAAATAAAGGTCCTGAAAGCTTCTCTCCATCCACATCAGTAAGGTTGACTCAACTCTGAGGAAGCAGCTCTTCCCCAGCTGTATTTCAAGTGCCTTCCAACCTGAAAAGCTCATCTTCTGCCACTGTAACAGCCAATGTTTCAGGGCTATTCATAGTTTTCCAGTAATATATCAGACAGTATTTCACTGCCATTCATAAGGGTTTCACTGGCCAGTTTTTGAGAAGTGCATGGCCCTTTCCTTCTTCTGAGTCTATCTTAATGTGGACTGTCCATCATGGGTGAGCTTGTTGGTATTTGAAATACCAGCAGTATAACCTCCAGCCTTGGAGCAACACGCCAGCCACTACAGTGCAATAAACTGTGACAGATGAGTGGTGGGCTTCTCTATATTAGAAAAGTCTAAGAATCTAATACTTATACATATATATGCTTCTCTGTATTAGATGAGATAATGTGTCACTTAATCTGCTTGTGTCTCACTTTGCTTGTTTGTAATATAGGGATATTACTGCCCTGCCATTAGATCTTGGAGGTTCCAATGAAATAATGTATGTGAGTCTACAATGTATTGAACATCCACTATAGATGAGGCATTGCTGGTTCAGTGATAAAACTCTCTCCTTCTATGTAGGAGACTTTGGTTTGATTTCTGGCCAACATAACTCACACGCAGCCACCATCCATCAGTGGAGGTTTTCATGTTGCTGTGATGCTGAACAGGTTTCAGCAGAACTTCCAGACTAGGAGAAACTAGGAAGTTAGGCCTGGTGATCTACTTCTGAAAATCAGCCAAAAAAAACCCCTTGGAAGTGCAAGTGTTGCCATGAGTTAGGTCTGGCTACTAACAGGAGCAGTGTACCCAGTAAGCAAGCTAAAAACAGGCTTACTTACTAATCTATAGTGAACAGTTTCACCAAGTAAGCAAAGTAAGCATGGGCTTACTTGTGCTTACTGGGTAATCTGTCCCTCTCCAAAACACAAAAACCCACTGCCATTGAGTTGATTCTGATGTATCATGACCCTACAGGAGAGAGTAGAACTACCCATAGGGTTTCCAAGCCTTAAATTTTTACAAAAGCAGACTTTCTTATCTTTCTCCCATGGGACAGCCAGTATGTTTGAGCCATCAACCTTTTGGTTAAAGCCCAATGCTTTAACCACAGGATGTAAATTTGAAAATAGGCTTTGATTCTGTAGGAAGGTGCTGTGGGATTGGAAGAAACACAGATATCAACCATACCTAGAAGCAGAATCTCTGATGTGGTGAAAAAAATATGCAATTATTCACTATAGATTACTAAGTAAGCACAAGTAAGCCCATGCTTACCTTGTTTATTGGGTAATTTAACATGGGAAATTAACAATAATAACTATAGAAAAACACAAGACAAACATAGATGGCTGGTTTAAAGACAGAATACTCAGATGAAAGAGCAAAATACAACACAAAGTAGAGTACAGAATTATTGAGTTGTACAAATTATTACTTTAGGCCAATAAGGAATTGCAAGAAGACAAAACTTGGAGGTCTTGGTTGATTATAGGAAGACATATATAATTGATTAAAATTTTTGCTTTTCAGATGTTGACAGGTAAACCTAACGCAAGGGAGCCCTTTGTACCTGGTGATACAAAGTTTAAGCACTTGACTGCTAACCAAAAGATCGGTGATCCAACTCATCTAGTGGCTTTGTGGGAGAACGACCTGGCTATAAGCTGCCATTAAGATTTCAGCCAAGATCTCACCCCAGCATTAATAGCAAAGTTCAACAAGACAGGAAATAACAAATGCTGGTGAGGTTGCAGAGAGATTGGAACTCTCATACACCGCTGGTGGGACTGCAAAATGTTACAACTATTGTAGAAAATGGTATGGCATTTCCTTAAAAAAAACCTGGAAATAGAAATACCATTTGATCCAGCAATTCCATTACTAGGAATATATCCTAAAGAGGTGAGAGACAGGACACAGACATATATACATCCATGTTCATCGCAGCACAATTCACTATAGCAAAGAGATGGAAACAACCTAAATGCCCATCAACAGATGAATGGATAACCAAACTATGGTACATTCATACAATAGAATACTATGCAACATTAAAGAATAATGAAGAATACATGAATCATCTCACGAAGTGGATCAAATTGGAGGTCATTATGCTGAGTGAAGTAAGTCAATTGCAGAAGGACAAATATTAATGAGCCCATTATTGTAAAAAGTCAAGGAAAGGTTTACTTAGGGAAGGAAATTCACTTTGTTGGTTACTAGTGATGGGAGGGAAATTTTCAGACTAGTACGGGGGGTCACATGTTGATTTGGGTGAGGAAAGGGATGGTATGGAAAGAGTCTGTGACCAGCATGATGACACTGGGGAAAGGAAGGACACTGAAATGTGCACGTATGATATAGACAACAGAGGCAAATACTAGTACATGCACAATACTGCATTACCACTAACGCCAAACACCAGGCTACAGATAAATGCATAGACAGGTGAGAAGATCAAGTGGTGGTAGGCGAACAGAAATATACCCTAGACCAAGGATAGATTTGGCCAAAGATAATCTTAAATATGCACTTGTGCTACAAAATTACCCACATATATTACAGAAGCAACAGAAGATAAGAGTTGGAGTAACTTCTCAGAGACAACCAAACACCTTTAGGGAGAAAATCACCAGGCCTGTGGGCTTGGGATCACAGTCTTGGGAGACATCATGCTCAACTGGCACAACATAGTACATGCAAATCTTATTCTGCAACCTACTTTGGTCAGTAGCTACTGGGGTTTTAAAAGCTTTCAAGCAGCCATCTCAGGTGCAACTATTGGTCTCCTCTCATCTGAAGCAAAGAAGAGTGAAGAATATCAAAGTCATCTGAAAACAATTAGTCCAAGGATAAGATGGACCTCACCCTTCTTGACCCTGAGACCAGAAGAACTAGATGGTGCCTGGCTACCAATGCCAACCAGTTGGAAAGGGATCAAAACTAGAGATCCTGGATAGAGCAGGAGGAAAAAATGTGGAACCAGACGGGGGCATTCACATAGAAGGAAATCTGGACAGACAGGAATGCCTAGTTAAGAAGGGCACAGGGAGGGAAGGGGAGGAGAGTTTTTTATGGTTGGGGCTGGAAATCGGGGCTGTGAAATCAAATGTACATGAACTGTTGAATGTAAAACAAATTTGTTTTGTAAATTTGCACTCAAAGCACAATGAAGGGAAAAAACAAAAAAAAGATTTCAGCCAAGAAAACCTTATGGGGTGGTCCTACTCTGTCTACTATGTCATATGAGATCACTCTGAGTCAAAACTAGGCACCTAACAACAAACTTAAGGCAAACCTAGAGTAGCCCTTACTATTTCACTCATGCTAAAACTATGACAGAGCACTATACCTAGTATAGACAGAATAAAAAAGAAATAATAATAGTTGTTGATATTTTCCCTGAATTACCAGCTAAGATGATGTTGTGAGGTCTAATCAGTAAATATTGCCCTGCACCAGTATCACATGTATATTTAAAAAAAGACAGCTGGCTTTTAAAAAAAATTATTGTATAAAGGGAGCTCCGGACTGTCACCTTCTTTTGTTTGTTGAGGTCCTGCCCACTTTGGGGCACTGACTCTACATCTGTCATTCCATTCACCAGCAAGGCTCAAAGTCAGGACACTACAGCTGTCCTGTTCTTTTCAACTTTTTCTGAGATAGAAGAGATGGGACAACTGGCTGGCTGCTGGTCAAGGCTTCATCACATATTCCGCAAGTCTGTACAAGCACTATCATGTAATTGTATTGTTTCCCTCTTTGTTTGTAGAGCAGAACTTTTCAGTTTAAAAGGTCATTGGAATGTTTATTTTACCATGTGTCCCTATTTAATTATTTTGCTCTGAATTGCATTTGTTAATAAAACAATGGTGTCAAATTGTTAGCCATAATTTATGTTGGGGTGTGCACATGGGTTCATTTGCATAGCCAGAAGCAGTTAGTGAATGGAAGAGGAAAGGAGAATCCAGTTGGAAGTTTCTGGTTAGGTTTCCTTCCAAAAAAGGGCTAATCTGTTGACTTTCCAAATAAGATGTGGACATAAGCAAAGAGTCTTTTGTGTTTGGAAGTAGAGAATTCTACTAATGCAGTATTAATGGCTTGAAATCTGTCACAGGAACTTGAATGTAGGGAATCAAATGGTTTTTCTATTGATTGGTGACTAGAGTGGTTCTGACTCAACTCTGCAGCTTAAGTTGGAACTGGTGAGGGAAACATCAAAGTTCATCTGGGCTTTCTTTTCACTGCCTGTTGTGTTGAGTGTCTCTCTGTGTGTGTTTAAAATTAGTCTTTAATCATCCCAATAATCCTGATGGAAAAGGATTAATTCTCACTTCTAGCTCCAGATATTTATGTCATGCCATAGGAGGATTTGGGGCAGTTCTAATAAAACAGACTTTAGAGCCACCAAACAGCACACTCAATTCTTAAAAAGACATACCAAACACAAATTATGAGAGAGCACATGGATTCTAAACATACCATTTGGAACTTAAGAGTATCTCACCAAAAAATAGGAACCAACTGCACATCTCAGGAAACATAAAAAACAAAGAATACAATACTTCTATACATACAACCAAAGAGCTCTGGTAGCGCAATGTCTAAGGAATCTCAGTGCTAACCAGAAAGTTGGTGGTTCAAATCCACCAGCCACTCCATGGAAGCAAGACTGGGCAATCTACTTCTGTAAAGATTTACCACCTTGGAAACCCAGTGGGGGTCACTATGAGTCAGGATTAACTCGATGGCAGAGTTACAGAAGTAACTAGGATTAATGCTAAATAAAACTCTGATTCATAACAAAAAATGTTGAAAACTTTTATTTCCTTTTTAATTATTGACAAAACTTAGCGTGATAGTTGGAGTTGTGTGTCACCTTGGCTGGACCACAATTCTGAGTGGTTTAAGCAGTTGTGATGTGGGTTATTCCCATGATAAGATCAGATGTATATGTTTTGAGCAGCCAATCTGTTGAAAGGGAGTTCCCCTAGGGGTGTGGCCTGCTTCCAATATATTTATGGACATCCTGGACATCCTGGGAAAAAGAGACACACTTCTATGGATCAGGATCCTGTTGTGCTGCCTACAGCTCTCTGTGAGCAAACAATCTACCATTCAGCCTGGAGATCTTGGATTTGTTATTCATTGGAGTCAACAGCTGGTACACTGCCTGCCAGCCTTGAGCTCATCAGGCCCTGCAGCTGTGTGAGTCGGGAAAAGCCTCCAGCTTGATGTTTGATCCAAGAGCTTGGGACTTATCAGCTTCTATAAGTGAGTGAGCCATTTTCCTATGATAAATATATATATATGTATATATATATATTTCTCTCTATATAAGCTTTACTGGTTTTGCTTCTCTAGAGAACCCAGCCTAACATGCTTAGAATCTTGAGAAAAAATTGGAAGTCCTCTGGCCATTTGGAAGATCAGTCTTTCAGCTATTAGTACTGATTTTAGCAAGGTAGGAGTGAGTAATTGAACCTAAACCTAGCTGTGTCTGTATCAGAATTTCAGCTTCAAGTAATTCTCAGGTTAGCTCTCCCCACTCCTATTTAAGCTTTTTTTTTTTTTCCCCATTTTAAACTGTTAAGTGTTTCACAAAAATAAAAACCAGAAAAATGCTTTCATTTAATTATACCATTATGTTTCACTCAAATACCCAGGAAGCATTGCAACAAGACATATCTAAGGGTACTATCTGGTAATCATTACTCAGATATTATGAAATTAAATGCATAACCCTGATGCTGTTATGTCTTTGGCTTCCCCATTCAGTCTCATTGGTTCTTTACCTTGCTGTAACATTGAACTCCCTTGAGGAGGTTTCAGAAATCCTGGTGACTGGACCCTATCGATAGATTGATTTTATTGGTGGGGTGGGGTGTGAGCACTGGGACTCCTGAAACCTCCCCAGGAGAATTTTGAAAGATGATTTTAATGTGCAGCTGAAGTAGAGAATGGCTTAATTAAGGATGCAGTGTTTAGAATGTGCTTGAGAATTTATAGTTTAGCAACTCCTTTCTGGGTCTACCCTAACAACTTCAAATACCTATAGGAGAGAGTTAGGTAAGGTAAATGAGTAAATACACCCATGCCCATCTAAAGGGAATAGAAATTGCTCACCTCTAGTCAGCTGTTACTAAAGGACTTCAGGTCTATTGTAATGTGCTAGTCCGATATGTCAAGAGTAGCTGGAGATTTGGACTCTTTAAGTGAAATCTTGGTATTTTAAATTATTGCCAAGCAATTCAAATTGTTTTTTACAAATTCTATCAGTGAGACAAATGCTTTGTGGACCACAACTTTGTTCACCAAGCTTTCTTGCTGTTAGATTTTGTCAAATCAATTTTGACTGATAGTGACCCTATGTACAACAGAATGAAATCTTGCCCAGTCTTGGGCCATTCTCGACGTCTTTGCTGTTTGAGCCCTTTGTTGCAGCTACTCTGTCAATCCATGTCAATGAGGGTTTTCCTCTTTTTCTCTGACCCTCCACTTAATCAAGCATGATGTTCTTTTCCAGGGACTGGTCCCTCCTGAAATTATGCTCAAAGTACATGAGATAAAGTCTTCTAAGGTGAGGATTCTGGCTGCACTTCTTCCAAGAAAACTTTGTTTGTTCTTTTGGCTATCCATAGTATATTCAATATTCTTTGCCAACACTATCATTCAAATGCATAAATTCTTCTGTTGTCTTCATTATTTATTATCCAGCTTTCACATGCATGTGGGGCTATTGAAAAGGCAGTGGCTTGAGTCAAGTGCACCTTAGTCTTCAAAACAACATCTTTGCTTTTAATCACTTTTTACAGCATATTTGCCCAATGCAATATGTCATTTGATGTCTTGACTGATTCTTTCATGGACGTTAATTGTGGATCTAAGTAAAATGGAATCCTTGACACTTCAATAATTTCTCCATTTATCATGATGTTGCTTCTTGCTCCAGTTGTGAGGATTTTTATTTCCTTTTATACTGAGGTGCAATCCATACTGAAGCCTGTCATCTTTGATCTTCATCAGTAAGTGCTTCAAGTCCTCTTCTCTTTTAGCAAGCAAGGTTTTGTCATCTACATGTCACAAGTTGTTACTAAGTCTTCCTCCAATCCTGATGCCTTGTTCTCCTTCATATAGTCCAACTTCTTAGATTATTTGCTCAGCATACAAATTGAATAAATATGATGAAAGGTTATAATTCTGGTTTACATCTTTTCTGATTTTAAACAGCAATATCCCCTTCTTCTGTTCAAATGACTGTCTCTTGGTCTATGTATACTTTCTTTATGAGCATAATTAAGTGTTCTGGAATTTCCATTCTTCATAATGTGGACCATAATTTGTTATAATTTACATAGTCAAATACCTTTGCATAGAAGATGTTTACCTGCAAACAGGTAAACATCTTCCTGGTATCCTTTGCTTTCAGTCAAGATCCAGGTGATATTAACAATGATATCTCTCATTCCATGTCCTCTTCTGAATCTGGCTTCAATTTCTGGCAGTTCCCTCTTGATGTTTGCTGCATCTGTTTCAGAATTTTCTTTAGCAAAATTTTACTTGTATGTGATATTAATGATATTGTTTGATAATTTGCACACTCCATTGGATCATCTTTTTTTGGAAGAGGGATCATATGGATCTTTTCCAGTCAGTTCATAAGGTAACTGTCTTTCAAATTTCTTGGCATTGACAAGTGAGTGCTTCTAATGTAACATTAGAAATATTGAAACATCTCAACTGTATTCTGTCAATTCCTGAAGCCTTTTTTTTTTTTTACCAGTGCCTTCTGTGCAGCTTTGACTTCTTCCTTCAGTACTATCAGTTCTTGATCATATGCTACACCCTGAAATGTTTGAATGTCCACCAATTTTTTTTTTCTTTTTGTACAGTGACTCTACAATCATCTGAAAGATGATTCTTTTCATCTTCTTTTTAAGCTTCATGCATCACTCATTCTTTTGACCATAGACTCCTTCAATATTGCAATTCTAGGCTTGAATTTCTTCTTCAGTTATTTCAACTTGAAAAATGCTAAGCCTGTTATTCCCTTTTGGTTTTCTAACTCCAGGTCTTTGCATATTTTATTATAATACTTTGCTTTGTCTTCTTCAGCCACACTTTGAAATCTTCTGTTTAGGTCTTTTACTTCATCATTTCTTGTATTTGCTTTAGCTACTCTATGATCAAGAGCAAGTTTCAGAGTCTCTTCTGACATTCATTTTATTCTTCTCTTTCCTTCCTGTCCTTTATGTGAACTTTTGCTTTTTTCATGTATGCTGTCATTTATGTCATCCCACAACTCATCTGACCTTTGGTCATTAGAGTTAATGTGTCAAATTTATTCTTGAGACGGTCTCTAAATTCAGGTGGATATACTCAAGGTCATACTTTGGTTCTCATAGCTTGTTTTAATTTTTTCAGTTTCAACTTGAACTTATCTAGGAGCCAGTGGTAGGTAGTCTTTTCTGCAGTTGGCCCCTGGCCTTGTTCTGAGTGATGATATTGAGCTTCTCCATTGTCTCTTTCCACAGACAGATGATTTGATTCATGTGTATTCCATTGGACAAAGTCCACATGTATAGTCATTGTTTATGTGGTTGAAAACAGGTGTTTGCAGTGAAGAAGTTGATGGTCTTGCAAAATTCTGTGTTGCAATCTCCAGCAACATTTCCACTACCAAGGCCATTGTTTTCCAATTACTGAATCTTATTCTTTGTTTGGGAGCTCTGGTAGCATAGTGTCTAAGGCACTTGACTGCTAACCAGAGGGCTGGTGGTTCAAACCCACAGCCACTCCTTGGAAGGAAGGTTGGGCAATCTACTTCCGTAGTGATACTGCCTCGGCAGCCCAAGGAGGGGTTGCTATGAGTTGGGACCGACTGGACAGCACATAACAACAACAACAACAACATTCTTTGTTTGCAATTTCCACAGGAATTATCCATGCATCTTGGTTGCATGTTTGCTGACGTTGGTAAAAATCTTCAATTTCTTTATCTTTGGCATTAGTGGTTGATGTGTACATTTGAGTAATAGTTGTGTTAACTGATCTCCCTGTAGGCAGATGGATATTATCCTCTCACTGACAACATTGAGCTTCAGGATAGATCTTTGAATGTTGTGTTTGACAATGAATATGATACCATTCCTCTTCAATTTGTCATTCCTGGCATAGTAGAACACGTAGTTGTACGATTGATTCAAAATGGCCAGTACCAGACATTTCAGGTCACTAATACCTAGGATAACAATTTTTACTCATTTTATTTCATTTTTGAAGACTTCTAGTTTTCCTTGATTCATATTTGGTATGTTCTATATCTTAATAATTAATGGAGGGTTGCAGTTCTTTCTTCTCATTTTAAGTTGTGCCACATCAGCATATGAAGGTCCCCAAAACTTTGCTCCATCCATGTCATTAAGGTCAACTCTACATTGCAGAGGCAGCTCTTCCCCAGTTGCATTTTAAGTTCCTTGCAACCTGAGGACTCATCTTCCAGCCCTATATCAGACAATGTTCCACTACTATCAATAAGGTTCTCATTGGCCAATCTTTTTTGGAAGTAGACTGACAGGTCTTTCTTCCTAGTCTGTCTTAGTCTAGAAACTCCATTGAAAGATACCACTTTACATATCACCTTTTCTTCACCATTGAAGTCTTTCTTCTTAACTTTCAAAGGATATCCATAAGACCTTTGAATGGTAGAGTAACAACAGAGTTCAAAGTGGGATGTCTTAGGTTGCTAGTGTGGCTGTAAGAGATAGAGGACAAGTAGGTGGCTTTAAAGGATAGAAATTTATTTTCTGACAGTTCAGGAAGCTAGAAGTCTGAATTCAGGGTGTGAATCTAGGATGAGGTCCTTTCTTGTCTATTTGAGCTTCTAGTAGCTGACAATCCTTGGAGTTCTTGGGCTTGTAGATACATCCACCTCCATCGTCTTCCAATAGTGTCTTTCCTTCCCCTGTTGTGGCTTGCTTGCTTCTGTGCCTAATCTGTTCTTTTTCTTAAAAGTGATTATTTTAGGGCATACCTTACACAGATAGGGCCTACTAAACAAAATAAAGAAAGTCCTATTTCTACATCTACAGGTGTAGAAGTTAGGATTCCAACACATATTTGGGGGAGGCACAATTTGATAATAACATGGAGGAGTGGTCTTATGGAGGACAGAAATTCATGGCTGAAATAGCTGATACCCTAGTGCATGGGCACTGTGCTTTGGAGCCCAGATACCTTTCCAGGATGAAGGAACATGTTCTTCAAGTTCCTCAGAGAGGTGTTGGTTAACAGATCTTAACTGATAGTCAGTCCCCTTCTTCAGAAATTAAGAAAGCCACCACACCCAAGTTCTTGCTTCCTTCACCTGGAGTCTGCATCCAGTGTCTGCAGATAAATGCTCATCCCCTTGCCCTAACTCAAGGCAACTCCAAAGACTTATTGCAATTTTAGAGATACCTATGTGGTCTACTGAGATTTCACTGTGACTGCAGTGCAGTTAACTTCTCCCTCTGCCCAATCCTGCTTCCTTCCTTCTTGGGCATTGATTTTGAAGGCACTTCTTAATATTCTTTTTGCATACCATTCTCAGTCTAAGAGTCTGCTTTCTGAAGATTTCAGGCTGCAAATGTGACCAGTATGGGCCTTGGCAGTTATAACAGAACCTTAAGATAAAGAGGCGCCCTAAATTAGTAAAGTCAACATGATAAATGGATACAGTTCTGTTCTAGTGAAAGAGTCCTAGATGTGGGCTCTGAGTTCAAATTATAGCTGTCACTTACAAGGGGCTAAGTGACCTTATGCATGTCACTTATAATCTCTAGGTCTCAATTTTCTCATTGGTAAATTGGGACAAGGTTGATATATGTGAAAGTTTATTGTTTATATGCCTCAAAACAGTACACCAATGAAAAGTCATATGATTTATTAGTGTTATGAACAAGAGGCCAGAAATATCAGGAATGTCCAACGACTACCGCACAGGCATCATTTGGTAAAATACCATTGTGGTAGTTAATTTGTATGTTGGCTTGGCTGGGCATGGTTGAGTGCCTAGGCAGCTGGTGGTAGTTATTCCCCATGATGAGACTGGAAATCAACTCCATGGTAGGATCTACCACAAGCAGCTGAGTAGTTGCCTTAGGGATGTGGTCTGCTTCTTGTACATAAGAAGAAGGCTTGGTAATAGTCTCTAGCTTATGGCATGCTTGGACCCTGCAGGACTGACGGCCCTGGCTTTTTGCTGGCTGTCAGCTGTAGTTGCCATCTCCTTGGGGCTGCCAACAGTTCCATGCCACGTGACTGCTTACTTTACCAAGCATCTAAGAGAATTCTAGAGTGAGTGTTCTAGCAGTATTTTGTCTTATATAAAGCAATCCCAGGAGTGACATTCCATCTCCTTTATCATATATTAGTTAGCAGAAAGTCTCCGGTCCTACCTACACTCAAGGAGATGGGCTTATACAAGGGCCTGAATCCTAGGAGCTAGAATCATGGGAGCCATTTTAGAATCTGTCTACCACAGAAGGTCTTTGTGTTCTTCCACACTGTAACTAGATGCAGGAATCCATAATAAAATTGTTAAAAGCACAATGTCTCTATGTAACAGATATCGTATTTTTACCTTGGTTATGCTATGCATATTAGGAACCTGAGTAAGAGGAAAAGACTATTTGTTCAACAACACTAGATGACAAACTCAGTATAGTACAAGAACTGTTGGAATTGAACACAGACTGTGATACACACAAGACACAGTCAAAACTAATGATAGTAGGATAGGCAAGAAGACATTCTAAGTGGTCATTCAGACAGAAAATAAATTTTTCATCTTGTATTAAGCTAGAGATTTTAATATCTTAAGAATGTATGTACATATAATGCTGGTCTCATGATTAGATTATGCTAGGCAAAAAATAAATAAATAAAAATAATGGAGGCAAAACAACCCCAAAACTTGGTTAGTGAAGTCCTTTCAAGT
Organism: Orycteropus afer afer; assembly: GCF_000298275.1. NCBI lineage: Eukaryota > Metazoa > Chordata > Mammalia > Tubulidentata > Orycteropodidae > Orycteropus > Orycteropus afer. The sequence continues at coordinate 16,374,325 of NW_006921595.1, read as the reverse complement.
GAAGGGAAAAGCACAAAAGAGACACCCTATTGAGAGAGACAATAAACACAGTCATAATCTAGTTCACTGGACAATTGTGATTATGGTCATTTGACGAAACAATTGTAATTATTGCTACAGTGATTACTGCATACACATTACTTGGTGACAAGACAACTTTGTAGTCCCTTTCCTTTGTACCCAAAGGGAAGAAATACTCAAGTGGAAAATTTTTTAAAAAGGAGATTTAATAATTTCACTAATGTACGGCCATAAAAAACAAAAGGAGGGAAAAATATTATTATAAACTGTATAGCTGAGAAATTGTTCTCTTCCTTTGCTTCTATGTATTAAATTCTTTTAAGGAGATTCTTTCCTTTTCATGACTATTGGTATATGTTGTTGCTGTTATGTGCCGTCAAGTTGGCCCTGACCCATAATGACCCCTCCTTGGGTTTTTGAGGCAATATCACTATGAAAGTAGATTGCCCGACCTTCCTTCCGAGGAGTGGCTGGTGGGTTTGAACTGCCAACCTTCTGGTTATCAGTCAAGTGCTTTAGGCACTACACTAAAGTTAAATGGTAAGATGAGCTTACTAACTAAGGTTAAAATCATATTGTCAGAAAAGTATGTTATGTGATAGTTTTTTCATACGTAATATAATGGATAATTTTTTAAAATTTGGTTTTATTTTTGCATAAATGCAGAATGGAACCAAAGTAAACAGAATTTAGAGCCATGTAGTGTACAATGAAGGAGTCCTGATGGTGCAGTGGTTAGGTGCTCAGCTGCTGATTGTAAGGCTGGCAGTTTGAACACATTAGCCATTCCACAGGATAAGGATATGGCAGTCTGCTTCTGTAAACATTTACAGTCTTCGAAACCCTATGCTCTGTCACATAAGTTTGCTCTGAGTTGGAATCAATTAAATGGGCAGTGGGCTGGGTTTAGTGTAGAATGTCTTTTTTTCCATTTAACTTCAATATCCCTTATTTAACACCTCCATTTGTGTTACTGTTCCTGTCTTAGATTGTACACTCTTAAAGGGCACTGCATTTCCTTTCATAATATTGTGTATCTACAAGCACTTAGTAGATTTACTGAGATAAAAATTTTTCAGCACCCCCTCCTTTTATTCCCCTCCCTCCATCTGCACAGTAGACTCATTCTAATGTTATCATTAGTAGGGGAGAAAAAAGTTTAAATTGATTCTCCACTGGTAGTCATAAGGAAAAGAACTCTCTCGTTAACTCTGGGGCAGTGCCTAATGCATTTGACTGCTAATCCAAAAGTTAGTGGTGCAAATCCACCAGCCACTCCTCAGAAGGAAGATGGGACAAGCTACTCCCATAAAGATTTACCCCCTCGGAAATCAAATGGAGGTCACTATGGATCAGAATCCACTTGATGCCAGTGGGGTTGATTTTTTTTGGTTTATAGAAACCAAAAGCCTTTTCTTGTACTGATGAGTATCTTTTGCTTTACCTTGATGTATTTAGTTCTTTACCTCTTTGTATTTCTATTTAATATCTATATCCTTACACAATTTTTTTTGATGAAAAAGCTAACGTAAAATCATAACTATTTTGTAACATATATAACACTAAATCTTTTTTCTTTTTTAATGATGAAGTTGATTCTGCTGTGTTTCTTTAGTGGGAAGAAAGGGTCACTGATGACAGCAAAAGTTTTATAAATAGAAGGGAAAAAATGTATTGGAAAGAATAAAGTTGACTGGAGCTTGCTTTTACCAAGCATTTTTCAATCCCCTAAATAAGCTCTGGGAGCTCTGTTTGGATAGTGCCTAAGGCATTTGACTGCTAACCAGAGGGCTGGTGGTTCAAATCCACTAGCCACTCCTTGGAAGGAAGATTGGACAAACTACTTTCGTAGCTATACCACCTTGGACATCCAAGGAGGGTTGCTGTGAATCAAATTGAGTAGATGGCAGTGAGTTTGGTTTTTGAAATAAGCTCTGAAAATTAGCATGAAATGTTTCCTCTTCACTTCAGCCAACTGCAGATTGCTAAGCCAGTACAGAACAGTATAGGAAGAACCATAATCATCAAATTATACACAAAATAATAATTATATAAATACTCCACATAGTAATCAAATTATACATATACTCCATTAAGATTTATGTTTAAAAAGTGGTGATTATTTTAAACTGCAATATTAGTTGCATTTTTAAAAGTCATTGAGGACAACAAACTTAATTCCATTATCAAAGGCTTGTTGTTATTAGTTGTTAATTGATGCCCACTCATGGCAACCTCATGTGTGCAGAATAGAACTGTTCCAGAAGATTTTCAAGGCTATGATCTTTCAAAAGCAGATTGCCAGGCCTATCTTCCAAGGTCCCACTGGGTAAGTTAAAACCACCAACCTCAATACAAATAGGATCCAAAGACAATACAATTTTAGGAGTTCTAGTTAAATATAGCAGACTGAGTACATGTGCTTTTTCTTAATCTTCTCTCCAGAAACCAATCAAAATTATGATAAAATAATATGAGAAAGTAATGTGGAACCAGAAAGTAAACGAAGAATTGGATAGTCATAGGATCCAGGAAACACAGAACCCAACCAAGGAGCAAGGTGAAAGAAAGAATGACAAATGGGTATTAGGTCTAGAGAGGAAAACAATCCAGACTAAAAGAGCAGGCTACGGGATGAAGGATTTTAGAAAAAAATGCAGAACTAACAGATTATCTGATGTGTAAAAACCTTAAGAAAAATTGTTGAGCATTTGACAGATCTGTTACAACATTTGGAAAAAAAAAAATAGCTATAGGTACATAGAAAATTAAACCAATATAAAATAAAGGCAATGGATAACTCCAGGAAAAACAAAAAAATTAAATGAGAAAAGAAACATAATCAGAATATATCATCTGGCTCAGTAAAAACCAGAATTTATTTAGTCATACTATAACCCCCAAACCAAAATCAAATCCACTGCCATCAAGTTCATTTTGACTCACAGTGATCCTATAGGACAGAGGAGAACTGTCCCATAGGATTTCTAAGGCTGTAAATCTTTACGGAAGCAGACTACCACATCTTTCTCCCATGGAGTGACTGACATTTTGGTTCACAGCAGAGCACTTAATCACTGTGCCATCAGGACTCCTGTAATATAATAAATATCAATAATTGATATAAATAAAATTTTTGATATAACTATATTGCGTAAATGTGGACATAATGTATATTTTTTTTAGAAAGGAGGTGGATTGGTATAAGAGAGCTCAATCATCATTACAACAGGAAATCAATAAAAAAGTGGTGTATATATCTATATCTATATCTCTCTATGTATGTATATATAAGGATCTCTTCTCGGAAGGAAGATGAGGCAATCTACTTCCGTAGTGATACTGCCTCGGAAACCCAAGGAGGGGTCGCTATGAGTAGGGTCTGACTCAATGGCAACAACAACAACAACAACATGGTGTAGTGGTTAAGGCATTTGGCTACTAATGAATAGGTCAGTGGTTCAAACGCACCAGCCACTTGGGAAGAAAGATGGGACTGTCATCTTCTAGAAAGATGGGGTAGTTAGCTTCTATAAAGAAGCTTGGAAACCCAATGGTGGTCTCTATGAGTTGGAATCAACTTGATGGCAGTGAGTTTGGTTTTTGGTTTGTGTGTGTGTGTGTGTGTGTGTGTGTATGTAATTACTGTTGAGCTGATTCTTTCTCACAGTGATCTTACACATTCCAGAGTAGAACTGCGTTCTATAGGGTTTTCAGTGGCGACCCAAAGGCACGTCGGAGGAAAAGCCTGGTGATTTGCTTTTGAAAATATTATCAACGGAAACCCATAGGGGTTTCCTCAATAAATGGTGCTGGGAAAATTAGATTTCCACATGCAGAAAAATGAATCAAGATCCATGCTTCATACCATACACAAAAACAAATTCAAAATGAATTAAGGGCCTAAATATGCAAACAAAAAAGATAAAATTCTTAGAATAAGAAGTAGGGGCAACACTATAGGTCTAGCTTTCAACAATGTATTATCTAATATAATGGCAAAAGCACAAACAGTGA